>NC_092351.1:66827499-67007423 GCF_963676685.1 Mytilus edulis
ACTGATAATAACCCTGAAACACGTTTAAATTCTAAACATGTTTAGGTTTTTATGTGTTTAGATACATGTCCGTTTAGATCCTAAACGCTTTCCTAAACACGTTTAGACCTAAACATGTTGTAGATCCGTTTCAAATCTAAACGCTGTTTTTACAGTGTATATGTATTTAATAAATTAAGTCAGGAAGATTTCAAGAAGGGGAGCGGGGTTACATGGAATAATAAATGTTTATATGCACGTTAATTCCAGCTGCTTTATTGACCGCAGAGGAATATTTGTGAGTTAACATCCTTCTGATTAATCAGGTCACCGTGGTCACTGTGATCCCTACAACACCATGTGTTACTCTTCATGCTCTTAAAACTTTGGACAAGGTCAAGTCATAATAAATTCATCTTTTACATTTATTATATATTTTCTTTTTAGCTAATATTGATCCTTAAAGGTCTAGCAAACATCAAACGCTTGCGATAACTTGGTGTCCGTCGGCATCCGTCGTACGTACATGTAAATTGTTTAAAATTCCATCTACTATTCTCGATTTTGCCAATATTGCAAACTGGATTTGTGTATGCATGCAAATCCTACACAGAATGGAGTTTTACATAAACGTTTTACTAGAGTTTTCTGTAATACAATTTTTGACGAAAGGCACGTACAATTGACGAATCATATCTATGAAAGACCCGTTTGAGGAATTCTTCACTTTGAATATTCTATGTTTTGTCATATTTCCGTAATCTTAATCAAGACTGTTATGGTACCAAGATGACTTCCCGCCTAAATAATTGCCAAGTATGGACCAAGACATGCAACGTCATTTGTTAAATTGGATATTCATGCTTTAAAGTGCGTCTCATTGGCGTCTAAGCGTAAAGCGGGATAACCGATTTTTTCTAAGCGTGACACGTGAAAGTCAAATTATTGTACCGTGAAAACGTGAAATGAAGTCTAGCGCGACACGGAAAATTACAAAAAAAAAATGAGAATTTCTTACCTACATAGTGGTAAGCGGGATACGGGAATCTGACAAAACAATAAGCGGGATCCGGGATCAGACCCCCCCCCCCCCCCCCCCCCCCCAATGAGACCTCCATTAAAGGAATTTCGAGACGTACGATGTAAAAACTCACTAGAGGCTGTGTCGCTCACCTGGTATATTTGTTTACAATCGATGCATTAAATAATGCAACTATTATACTCTGGCTTTAGTTTCAGAGATATAAGCCAAAATCTGCATTATACCCCTATGTTCTATTTTTAGCCATGTTCGCAATGTAGGTTTGCAGGCGGGTTCATCGGACACATATTTTAAACTAAATACCCTAATGATGATTGTGAAAAATTTGGTTAAATATGTCTCAATTGTTTCAGAGGAGAAGATTTTTGTAAATAATTACATTAAAAAATGTAAAAAATTGACTTTAAAAGGCAATAACTCCTTAATTGACAATTTTGACTTATTTATAGGTCTTACTTTGCTGAACATAATAGTTTATCTCCATCTATAATACTATTCAAGATAATAAGCAAAAACTCAAATTACTTTAAGATTACCAATTCAGAATCAGAAACCCAACAAAAATTTGGCTGATTTTTCTGAAAATTTCAGGCCAGATACATGAAGACTTGACCACATAAACAATTTAACCCAATGTCAGCTTTGTCTAAATGCAAATTGATTCGGAGATATAGGCCAAAATCTGCAATTCAATATTATGTTCTATTTTCAGCCATGGCAGCCATCTTTGTTGGCGGGCCAGGATGTCGGACACATATCTTAAACTAGATACCCTTATGATGATTGTGGCCAAGTCTTATTAAATTTTGCCCAGGAGTTTTTGAGGAGATTATGATTGTGAAAGTTAATGAACGACAACGACGGACGACGTTTGATGGACGCCGCCAAGTGATAAGATAAACTCACTCAAGGCCTTTCAGGCCAGGTGAGCTAAAAAGGGGAAGGAGACAACTCCACAAAATTAATTTGCTAAACACAGACTCGTCATCAGTGAAAGAAAAATATCTCTTAGAATTGATCTCATTCACCTCCCCCTTTTTTATTCTTTCATTTCATTGACTAACAAAGGAAAATGGCATTTCAAATACATTGCCCCCTCCAAAAAAAATACCCCCAAAAAAACCAAACAAATCAAATCAAACATTATCTTTCTAAATTGTAAACTTTGAAACCCCTTAAAGATCCTAAAATTGAATAATAACACCCAAAATACGGTGTAATTTTAAAGTTAAATGAATACAACAGAATTCCCAGTTATTTGATCTCTCTCAATAGAGCTCGGTGGCGGATTTAGGAGTGGAGTGTCCCCGATCGGTCTCTTTACTCAGACAAGTTCATTGTCAATAAAAATAATAAAATATTATATAAATTTTGTCATTAAATTACGATTATGATACTACAAAAATTTTGATAAAATGTGAATGGTCTTTTGTTTAATGGTTTAGAGTCTATGTTTTATCCGATAAAACGGTCTTCTATTCTGAATTTAATGTATTTTTTAAAATGTTAGCGTATCGCGAATAAAACAGGCAGTTAGTATTTGAAAATAAATAAATATAGTTCAAGATATATACTTACGTCCCGATATATTACTTATGTTAACCACGATTGCACAAACTTGCGCGAGAATTGATGAAGCAAGTTTTTTTTTTAATATTAAGATATTGAGACTAATCATAACTGTGAATCATCACCATGCATCTGCTATATATGTCTTATGGTTTACTCCCATGTTAGGGGTACAGTTGTCATGGTCATGATGGTTGTAGCTCTTAATTTCTGCGTCATTTGGTCTCTTCTTGAGACTGTTGTTTCATTGGCAATCATACCACATCTTTTTTTTATATACTGAAAGTAAACCATCACTGTATATAATCACTATCAGACATGGGTACTCTTGACCTGGTTCCCTGCTCTTTGTCTAAGAAAAACACCATTACTGTAGTCTGTACATATACCTACGGCCAAGGGTACATATATAACCCTACCAGACCGTATACACCTTAAAATTATGTTCAAATATATTGAATCTATTGCATATAGCATTGATATATTGTATATATATATATATAAAATGACTGCGAAAACTTAACCTTGCTCACTGATCTAGATCCGACTTACCAAATATAGTTTTCCTATTTCTCATATTCATATGACAAAAATATATACAGGGTTGAAGCAGTCGCTGAACTACGAAAATTTGGGCAGACACAATGAACATATGAAACTGCGTAGCGTAGTCATGCTAATGCATATATACTTGTGCAAAAAGGTATGAAGCATCCAGGGATTTTTTATATACTGAAATATAAAACTTCATACGAATAGTTTAGCACACCTACAGCATGTATGTCTCGCATTATGCTGTTTTGTGGAAAGAGATAAAAATTGTGCCAAATATGTATACTAAGTCACAGTGCTATCACAATAAAACAATTCGTGTGGGTTTTTTTATATTTTGTTACACGAAATACCGTAAGGATTAGTCAAATCGTTTTGGCATTTTTTTATTAAACTTTTTGCCAAGGAAATTAATTTAATTGATATAGTTTTCTTAACGTACAGTGGCGAATATTTCATTCCTATTCGAAAGGAAAATAAACGTTCTGTAAGGTGCAGAGAGAGAGAGACAGAGATAAAATTGAGAATGGAAATGGGGAATGTGCCAAAGAGACAACAACCCGACCATAGAAAAAAAACAACAGCAGAAGGTCACCAACAGGTCTTCAATGTAGCGAAAAATTCCCGCACCCGGAGGCGTCCTTCAGCTGGCCCCTAAACAAATATATACTAGTTCAATGATAATGAACGCCATACTAATTTCCAAATTGTACCCAAGAAACTAAAATTAAAATAACGCAAGACTAACAAAGGCCAGAGGCTCCTGACTTGGGGACAGGCGCAATAATGCGGGGTTAAACATGTTTGTGAGATCTCAACCCTCCCCCTATAACTCGAGCCAAGTAGAAAAGTAAACGCATAACAATACGCACATTAAAATTCAGTTCAAGAGAAGTCCGAGTCTGATGTCAGAAGATGTAACCAAAGAAAATAAACAAAATGACAATAATACATAAATAACAACAGATTACTACATGTAGCAGTTAACTGACATGCCAGCTCCTGACTTCAATTAAACTGACTGAAAGATTATGATTTCATCATATGAATATCAGGCACAATCCTTCCGGTTAGGGGTTTAGTATCATACCATCATAACATATATGAGAAGAACATAATCTTTTTTACAAGGTGATTGTTTGAAGGCAACAACCATTTAACATGTTTAACTTTAAGGGGACCGGGTATTGTTTTTTTTTTTTTATTCTTGTTTATTGTAAAATTTGTGTTTCAACAAATGGACACATTTATATTCTTTTTTTTAAACAAACGAAATCATTGCTTTCTTACGTAGTATAAACAGAATATTTTTTGGCAATACTCCGAATTAAAAATGAGTGTGTACTCCTATGAAACCAACAGCAGTAAATAAAGCATTAATTGGTATAGATATACATGTAGTTGAATACCCACATTAGGGGCGTATTGAGGGTCCAAGATAGGGGTGTAATTGTCCAAAATGGTGAACAAATTTAAATTTTAGCAAACTGTTGTATTTTTTTAACAGTAAGTGGTACACCCTCAACAAACCCCCTCCCCCGAATCTGCCACTGGGCGTTTGTCGGATGCACATGATTGTTTATATTTATCAAAAGAAAAATGCTTTGATTGATGCTCTCCATCTTAATGAACGATTAATAAAAGGTCAAGTATGAAGAAACAAAATCTGTTCCAAACTAAAGAAAGTTAGGTAATATGTAAATATGGCTAAAGAATTTCTAATAATAATTAGCATTTTTCAGTCAACTGTTGAATTATTCATTTCGAATGCCCATGCAGGTGATCTTTCCCCATCACTAACGTCCATCTTATGTTATCGGCCGTCGTTGGCGTCAGTTGTTCGTTAACTTTTAAAACTATGCAATACGTCAATGTACGTCAAATTTAAGAATTTGAGTCAATTTAATGAGTAAGAATTTAGAAGCAGAAGTCGTTTGTGTCTAAAATACTCTTACATATTTTTTTATTATTTGATATTATTGACTCTGACCTGGCTTTCAGTAACTGCGAGTTGTCCCTGGGTTGTATACAAAGCTGTATTTTGTTGTTCTGGGGATGGATAAATACCCTGCCACTCTGTTTTTTGTTAAATGTATTTCTGTTTTGTATCAATCTGACGAGTTAAGCTCTTCTCAACAGATTTTTTTTCATATTTTTATGCCCCATTTATGGGCATTATGTTTTCTGGTCTGTGCGTCCGTTCGTCCGTCGTACCGTCCGTTCGTCCGTCTGTCCCGCTTCATGTTAAAGTTTTTGGTCGAGGTAGTTTTTGATGAAGTTGAAGTCCAATCAACTTGAAACTTAGTACACATGTTCTTTATGATATTATCTTTCTACATGTAATGCCAAATTAGAGATTGTTTCACATTTTCACGGTCCATTGGACATAGAAAATGATGGGGCGGATTTGGGCTTCCGTGTATTATGGACACATTTTTGTTTTCTAATGTTGCTCTGTCATGTTTGTTACATCACTGTTCAAGGTTTGCGCCTTCAAACTATAGTTTAACCCTGCACATTCTGTATGTGCCTGTCCCAAGCCAGGAAGGAGCCTGTAAGTCAGTGGTTGTCGTTGGTTCATGTACACATCATTTGTGTTTCATATCCGGAATAAACTTCCGGCGGACATAAACAACGTGCCCACGTCATTTTTCTTCAAAATTTTGGGTTCGTTAGATATCAACTTGCTGTATTCGACACAAAACAGTTGAACAGCTCGGTAAACCTCGCCCTTCGACTGTTTTCAAGCCTCATGCATACACGTTGATATGTTTCTGACGTGCAGTGACCGAATATTGTATATTTCTACATTTGTTTGTCCATTGTTCGACATTATATTAGTGTTATGTAGTTCCTAAAATAAAACTAGTTCAAGTCTATCAACTGTTCAAACGCTTGCAATTAGTTGTCTTTTGTCATTTGTACATTTCAATGTGTAGTTTTGGTTTTTATTATGACTGATTGTCCTGTTAATCGTACATTTGTATGTCAGTATCAACGTGTCTTTTCGCTGTTCGTGTCATTGGGTTGCTGTCTAATTTTCATTTTCACACCCCATACGTACCTTACTCATATATTTCGCAAATAAAGGATATTAATGCGCTAAGGCGTTGTGCACGATGTTCATACAACACGACGTTACACCAAAAAAGGGACATCAAAGAGTATTTTTCTGAAATTTTGTCATCGATTAGTTAAATTTGTAAATTTTTGTGATATATTTGTACCATGAATTACCTCAAATAGCGGAAATCTATTTAAAACATTTACCCTTAATTCACCTTAAAATTCTGTATTGTCGTAAGAAATGTAGGAAGGAAAAATGGGATAAAGGTAAACGGTTTCCCAGCAATATATTAAAAGGATCTACTAGTATATCTATTTCATGGTACTTCTGCAATGTAACGAAAACTTCGCCTTTTACATATCATTGCATATAGAGGATTGTTTTGGTGTCTCAAAATAGAACATTTCATTGGCATTTTGAATGAAAAGTGTTTGCCTCTAGCAACAATAAATCGATTAAAGCTATAATTGATAATAAAAATATCAAGATTTAATCTGTATCGAATGTATGTTCCGAGTCTGTCAGCAATCTGTGTCGAATGTATGTTCCGAGTCTGTCAACAATCTGTGTCAAATCTATGTTCCAAGTCTGTCATGTTCCGAATCTGTCAACAATCTGTGTCAAATCTAATATGTTCCGAGCTCAAGTCTGTTAACCATCTGCGTCAAATCTATATTCCGAGTCTGTCAAGAATCTGTCAAATCTATGTTTCGAGTCTGTCAAGAATCTGTGTCAAATCTAATATGTTCCGAGTCTGTCAAGAATCTGTGTCGAATCTATATTCCGAGTCTGTCAACAATCTGTGTCGAATCTAATATGTTCAGAGTATGTCAACAATCTACGTCAAATCTATATTCCAAGTCTGTCAATAATCTGTGTCAAATCTATGTTTCGAGTCTGTCAACAATCTGTGTCAAATCGAATATGTTCCGAGTCTGTCAACAATCTGTGTCGAATCTAATGTGTTCAGAGTATGTCAACAATCTGTGTCAAATATATGATCCGAGTCTATCAATAATCTGTGTCAAATCTAATATGTTCTGAGTCTGTCAAGAATCTGTGTAGAATCTATATTCCGAGTCTGTCAATAATCTGTGTCAAATCTAATGTGTTCAGAGTATGTCAACAATCTGCGTCAAATCTATGTTCCGAGTCTGTCAATAAACTGTGTCAAATCTAATATGTTCCGAGTCTGTCAAGAATCTGTGTTGAATCTTTATTCCGAGTCTGTCAACAATCTGTGTCAAATCTATGTTCCAAGTCTGTCAATAATCTGTGTCATATTACATATGTGTTCCGAGTCTGTTAGCAATCTGTGTCGAATCTATGTTCCCAGTCTGTTAACAATCTGTGTCGAATCTATGTTCCGAGTCTGTTAACATTCTGTGTCGAATCTATGTTCCGAGTCTGTTAACAATCTGTGTCGAATCTATGTTCCGAGTCTGTCATCATGCACCATTCTTATTTTTGACAGCCTTTGATATTTTTTGGCAAATTTCACCACACGATTTGTTTATTTATCAAGAACATTTATTTATAACGTCAGAAAAAAGCGAGGTTTTTATCAGGTAAAAAACCCCACATTAATTGCTATAACAAATAGAAAATTAACTTGGACCAAATGACAACCGCTTGAAAAACGACTGTATCACGAACAATGAGGCAAATTATGTCATTACGTACTTTTGTAAAAAGTTATTATTTTTATTTCACTTTATTGACATTTTTCTGATATATCTCACTTTCAGTCGTTGGGTTAGCGAAAAACATCGATGGACATTTTTCTTATTCCAGCTTAATATGCAGCCGCCGAGCCAAATGAAAATTGACAAAATGACGACTTTAATGTCACAAAGAACCGACACATGTCATTGTTCCCGCCAAGTTTCAGGAAGATCAGATATAAAGAAATAGGATCTCGCTACATACAGATATACATGACATAACAGTTAAAAAAGTTGTTCAAAAATGTAACGTTGGACATCCGTTTTTTTTACACTTAGTTTTGTTGTTTCAATCCTTAAATTTACAAGATATTACTATGCATATGACTAAGAGCTATAGAACATAATTGAACACATATTCTGAATTTGTTTTTATAGTGGTAAGATAGTGCTTGCTAACATTTTTTCTTTATTTTAGCGGAGGAAATTTCGAAGATTCTCTTTTAAATCCTATGGGTTGTAGGAACAGCGTGCGGTAACGTTTAAACAAATTACATTTGCTATCTGTCCTCTACCGTTATGAACGTATTTATTCAATGAGCTTCCGAAAGCGACAAGCGAAAATACAAAAAAAAAAACAGTTTCTATAACCAATTCAGTGTCAACTTTCATTTGTTTAAAAAAAAAGGGGGGGTGCAGTTTTTCCTGCCTCTCCTAATTTTGAGAGCCATTATTTCATCTTTCTTAAGAAGTATTTCATCCGATAAGAAATGTCGTTGTAACACTTCACAGTTGGAAGCCTCATATCTCGAAGAACGTCATTATTATATCTCTCAATCCATGTGTATGAACCATATGGTTTTCTAGCTGTCTAAACGGTGTTTGTAATTTATAGCGTGTGTCTCCCGCCAAAATACAGCACACGGTTTGTTTGTGAAACCTATACACAGCTATTTTACTCTTGGAATTCTTAATGAAGGTAGGTATATACTATTTTTAACATTCAAATTCATGAAGATATTATTTTAATAGTTTTTTTTGTTAACCTTAAAATATTCTCATAGATGTTTTAAAACTTCAATAAGTATTAATTGAATAAATGAATAAGTAAAAATAATTATATATCAATACCCGTGTGTCTGGTCAAGAACAACAAAAATAATAATATAACATGTATAATCATGATAATACTATTTCTGATAATAATAATAATAAAATAGACGATGATGATTATGGTGTGAATAAAAACATGCTGAAAGTATTTTAGTTTTATAGCATACATGTACATGTAGTGCAGAACTTCACGGACGTATGATAAACTGATTATTTTGATTCTTCCGTTTCTGCCTTAGAGCAGACATTTTTATTAATGTTCTTCCTTTTTTTTTTAATTAATATATATTTTTTTATGGCCAAAAGTTTTATTCATATTAAACAAATGATATTCAAATACATACTTATATATAAGTTATAAAATTAACTGGTGGGGAGGTTCGTGTTGCTCAGTCTTCAGGGTTGTGTTCTGTTGTTTGTCTGTTTTTCTTTATAGCCATGTCATTGTCAGTGTATTTGTCAACCTACGAGTTTGAATGTCAATTTGGAATCTTTCGCTTCTCTTTAAAATGTCTTTTTGGACTAAAAATCACTAAACATAATTGACAATTTCGTATAATGACAACGAAAACTATGATATTACTTTCTGTATGATATAAGTCAAGAATTAAGAAACTTCAAAATGAAATGCGAACCGAAATTTATCAGTTAAAAGATTTATATTGGATTTGTTATACCAGTTCAGGGTCCAAAAGGGGGGGTAGAGGTTCGGAACCCCTGGTTTTGGACGATCCATGCATTTATATGGGAACTTTTATTTGGAACCCTTCCCCCTTTTTCCTGGGTTGGAACCCCCTTTGAAAATCCCCCCATGTTCACATAATTTAGAAAGGGCGAAGTCGAAATGATGATTTACTGGTTTAAGTATTAGTTAAGATATTTTGAGAATTAAACATTTATTTTTATAAAGACACTTTGTGAATGAAAGAAACACTTACCATTTTGACTAGTTCCATCTCCATAATTGAACTTCTGTCATAATAATGTAAAGTCTTCCCAAAGTATCACAAAAAGATGTAAGACTTGCTTGTAAAGATTTCACCACACTGGTTGATAGATATTTGCATTGTTGTTGTTGTTGTTGTTTTTAATTCCACAACACAGTATATTCCAAAAATTGTGTATGACTAACTAACACGGTTTCACAAGACTTAGTATCAATAATTTTCAATTTGTAATTTGTTGATACGAAACAAATATTCAGTATGCATAATATATGTCTATAAGTTTTAAGATTATCATATGGCGTGCTAACATTTTTATATTCTGTAACTATATTTCCAAACGTATTTCAAACATTTAAAGTGGAACGGAAGTAGAGTAAGTTTGAAAATTTTGAAAATAAGCGACGTATACTCATTGGTTCAAAATTCAAATTCGATTCCAGGTCATGGAAGGCAATATTGAGAATGTAGTCAATATATTACGAAGAGGACGTTTCAAAGAAAACTGATAAAGGTGAGTACAAATATTGTATACATATTTTTCTTGTAATGGAAAAAAGGTTATTAGAAACGTAACTTTGTAGACGTAACTATTTTGTATAATCGAGAATGGTCGTAACAAGCCTTCCCAGAGATGGTGTCATGTTAGTCCAAATAATTATGACGTCAGCCCCTGTCTGGCAAGGCTATCTTTTTCGGGGACGCCTTCCTACGACGAGCGTCCCAGATTTATTTTTTAAAATAGCCTTGCCAGACGTCATAATTATTTGGACTAGTGTCATGTTGTAGCGGAAGGAACTTTCACTGAAATATTTCGACAGATGTTTTCAGTTTAAAGTTCTGTTTTTTCAACTAGTGATTCTTGTGCATCATTTATATTTTCTGAAAAAACTAACAGATGGGGTTATCTCACCAAGCCGATCAATGTATTCGTGTACAAATCCAATTTTATAAGATTTTTTTATAAGAAGTGTTATTTATAGATATAGGAAGATGTGGTGTGAGTGCCAATGAGACAACTCTCCATCCAAATTATAACAGTTTAAAAAAGTAAACCATTATAGGTCAATGCACGGCCTTCAACACGGAGCCTTGGCTCACACAGAACAACAAGTTATAAAGGACCCAAAACCATGCAAACGGGAAAACCAACGGTCTAATCTATATAAAAAAAAATATAATTATAATTTCTACATATGCCTCTTGTTTTTTTGAAATTATAAATACAAAACTTGTCTGGTGTATGGCAAAAAGACAGCGAACAAAGACTAGAAGACAAACTTTAACAAAGACTAGAAGACAAACTTTAAAACGCATTGTGTCTGCAATTTACCAAATGGAAGTGCAATATATTGAACAAATTACTATATGTGACAAACACGTTTTTCGATTGTTGACAGGGGCTGCTATCATGGCTATATAATTTTGCTGCTGCTATGTCTAAGCAATCTACACTTATTAAGGCACTTGTGAATATATCAAGTTTAATATTTTTCATGAATCACGAGATTATTATATGTATCTTTTTTTTAATTATGTTAGACAAAATAGAATGTCGTATTTAATGTACACACTATTTAGTTGTAATACTAGCGTCAATGATAAACGCAACTTTAAATGACAAATCAAATTCGTATAACAAAAGATTATTTTGAAGAAATTGAATAATTGTTAGGAAATTTCTTTTTGTTTTATGAAATAGCAAATGCTATTAATCTTGCGAGTGGAATAAACCATTTTGGGAAATAAATATATGCCTACATGATGTAGTATCGTAAATTTCTTTGTTCTCTTCTCTGAGATTCCCACCTATATACAAGGGTCATTGCATTCATGAAATATATTTATTTTTCTATTTTATTTCAAATTTGAATTTATTTATATTTAAAAAAGTGAGGGAAAAAAGAAAAATGAACTTGTATTTAGTACACTGTATATACATGTGTTTGAACTGACAAGAGATTCAAACATTAGAACATTTCTAAAATAAATAAACGTGTTGATAAAAAGGAGGTTGAAGATACTAAGGGATGAATTAATTAGCCATTCTTTGGTTTATGAGTGGATTAAAGTAATGTGGTTTATCATTGTTAAGATCGATGGACAGTATTTACCGCACCGCTTGTGGTTTCTCAATTTTTATATCAATTTGAAATCTAAAAACTAGTATTTATAAAAAAGAAGATGTGGTATGATTGCCAATGAGACAACTATCCACAAAAGACCAAAATGACACAAACATTAACAACTATAGGTCACCGTACGGCCTTCAACAATGATCAAAGCCCATACCGCATAGTCAGCTATAAAAGGCCCCGATAAGACAATGTAAAACAATTCAAACGAGAAAACTAACGGCCTTATTATGTAAAAAAAAAATGAACGAAAAACAAATATGTAACACATAAACAAACGACAACCACTGAATTACAGGCCCCTGACTTGGGACAGGCACATATATAAATAATGTGGCGGGGTTAAACATGTTAGCGGGATCCCAACCCTCCCCCTAACCTGGGACAGTGGTATAACAGTACAACATAAGAACGAACTATAAAAATCAGTTGAAAAAGGCTTAACTCATCAGATAGACAAAAAATACAAGTGGACGTGGCCGGGTATGTTATCAAGAATATGAGGGCTCAAGAATTATGTATTGAATAAATTTAGCACAGCACATAGCATTAGTTAATGATAAACTATAATAGCATTAAGTTGTTATTATAAATTTTTTTTATAGTATTGAAACAAATACTTGAAATATACACTATTTGATTATTGATAAGGACAATCTCTTGAGAATTTTTGCTTGTCTGATTTGACAATCCTTATCATTTTGTTTGCATTTAAATTATGATAATATTAGCCAAGAAATCCTCCGGCATACTGGAAAATAATCATATGGACTTGAGCTCTTAAAATTGACTGCTGCTGACACTGAATTTCTATGAAGAATTTTTTATCGATTTCATACATTTGTCATATGACTGCAAAAAAAAAATACGTTCGTATATTGCTATCACGTCGTCGTCCGAAGAACATTTGGGTTCCGGACAATAACTTTAGTTTAAGTGTTCGGATCTGTATAAAATCAAAACCACAGAAGGGAGGTTGGGATTGTATATGGGAGGTGATGGTTACATACCTATAGGAAAAAAAGGGCCAAAAAGGGGGCCAAAAACAAGCATTTTTCGAGTTTCAGGACAATAACTTGTGTTTAAGTATTTTCATTGCTCGAAAATTGTACTACAAGGTTCAATACCATACGTAAAAGGATAGGATTCATTTTGGGGTTAATTGTCCAAACCGTTCAGGAATCAGGTGCCAAAACAAGCATTTTCTAGTTTCAGACAATAATTTGTGTTTAAGTGTATGGATGTCTCTTACAATGTAAATTGAACCACAATTTAGAAAAAGAAAATTTCTTCAAACACATTTTTTTAGGGAAAGGGTACAAAAATATTTTTATTTTAGGGGTCGGCGGTCAAATTTTTCCCTCCGAAAATATCAGAAATTATTTGTACAAAGGCAACTACATTTTATCTAAATTTCATTTTCAGCTTTTTTTTTGTTACTTCTTGGTATTTCTTTACATATCTTGCACTTATAATGAGTTTTGATGATAATTAGTTTTATAAACAAATGCACGTGTCTTACTGATACAAGATAAGAATATGTAGGCAGTACATTGTGGTTAATCAATATAATCATTTCATAGCTTTATAACTACTGACACTTTTGAGATCATTAATAGTAGGTTTATCCTGGTGGGCGGAGTTTTGGCCATATCAGTAGCAACTGACTTAAGTTATAGCATGGAAGTAATATTTAGATATTACTTCCATGGTTATAGCAAGGTCAATAATGATATTACATCTCCCGCCAGATCTGAATTTCGATGCATAGGGTGTGCATTTCCATTATATATTTAGAATAGCTGAAATGGAATGCTTTCTTACTGGTCAAAACCTAATTGATATATGATAATTAAAAGGCCAATCCTGAAGTATCTCCATATTTTACATGTGTGAATTATATTGAATTTAATGGGGTGCAAGTAGGAAAATCCTTATTTAATCAATTGTCACACATTCATTGTTATCATGAAAATGAAGTTTTAAATGAAATTAGCTCCTAGATGAGTGCCCCTATATTCCTGATTTTCACACATGTTGTTCCTTGACCAGTTATCTTCAAAATTTTGTCTTAGATTTCCAAAAACATCAATGGAACAAATTGTATACTGGTATCTAATTAAATTAAGGTAGCACTACAGTCAGAATTTTCTGACTCCAACCAACAGTCTTTAAAGATTAATTTCTCAAAAACTACTCAAGGGATTTTTAAAATCTTTAGCTCATTATAGAGGTGAAATATTAATTCTTCTTAATCTGTAAATAAATTAATTTTTGGTATGATTAATCTCAAACTATAGCTCCTTAATTGCCAAAAAAGTGGTCTTCCAACTCGGATGAAAATGACACATTCAGGTCAAATGGTAGTGAAAATTTGTTTTCATCGCTTTAATCAACCATACACTATAAACAAAACCGTGTCTCAGATTTTTGATATATGCCTCCAGTAAGAAGATATATTGATTTAACTGCTGGTTACCACACCTCATTTCACCTTTCATCTTTGGACAACTATAAATTCATTTAGAAACAAATTATCCAAAAACTGGGACACGGTATTGTAGAAAATACTCCCTTTAATCACATATATCAAAGTCAAACCAAAAGGGGTACCAATGAAGTTTCTATTTTCATTTTTTGCTAACAGTTCTCATGAAAATTGTTCAGAGAAATTACCTAAAAACTGAATTTCCCCCTTAGAACCCCTATAAATGCATCATTAAAACAAAAGTTCCACTGAGAACACCCCAGGAGTGTCCTGACACCATTATTTTATCAATATAACCACACACTTTGTGTCTTTGATGCTCTAATACTGTAAATTTTGAATTATATGTGCACTGACCAACACTAACTTAGCATTTGGCGGGAGTTTGACGTCACAGATTTGACCAACATCTGTGATGTAGCAATTTTAAAATATAGACAAAGCTCCGCCTCTCTCCAGACAGTCTAAGATAAGAGAATAACAGGAATGACCAGCTGCATAAAAACAAATTTTTAACATCATTATATTCACTATAAAGAATGATTTCATTTGTATTTTAAAAAGAAATATACTATGAAATTAGCTAGAACATTAAAATTATGCAATAAAAGACATGTCCCAAAAAAGATCAAGACCTGATCCCCCTTGCTGGAAATAGACTGCCTCACATGATTCTTCAGTTTTATGGAATTTAAAAATTTCACATAAACTTAAAATTGGTTAAAGTGCCTGAAACTCCTAACAAAAGACAGATTCAGAGACATATACTTCTTGTTTGTAGTAAGAACCTTAAATGTTTAAAGTTTGTCAGAGGCTTTCAAAGATACTTTCACACTCTTATCCTTATATATATAGTTTTGTTCATTTTAGTAAGATTTTTTTCCCTTTAGATTTTCTCCTTTTTAATAACTTTCCCTTTTCACTGTTTACTTCAAAGCTATATAGATTACTTTGTTGCAATACACATGATACAATGAGATAAGACCACACTATTCTTCTTGTGGTCAGTGATTAACATTAACAGATGATTGACATATTAGACTCTCCTAAATGCCTATATATTTAGATTAATTACCATGTGCCTTTATTTACATAATTTCATTATCAATTTACTCCCTGTTGTGATTTGAAAATTGATTTTTGGATTTTTACAAACTGTGCAGAATAATACTTACTTTAAAATTATGTGATAAAAAAAATATCTTTAAAAAATCACTGTTAGACTGAAGTGCTACCTTAAGAGATCTCTTATGAATTGAGGTTGCAAACTTCGTTGAAGGTTAATGAGAGAATGAAATACAATAGAAAAAATCCGAGACACTCTTTTGGAGGTCAAACTGTGTTGTACAAGAATCTATAAAATATTTTGGTTTGGTATGAATAACAAAGAAGCTAATTTCATTCTAGTGTGAACATCCCAATACTTGCATGGCGCTTGCATTTATTATGTTTTTACGCAAAATGTGTATCTTGAAACATGAATTAATATGAAAATGAAGAGATGTGTATTGTAGTTTGTTTGGATCCTATATTAGTTATTTGTCTCTGTGACTCGTATAATTAAAGAACTGAAGTACTGAACATCGGATGACCGCAAGTTCTCGTGGATGGTCAAAAGCACTTGCCACAGAAAGAAATCACATCTCTATACCTGATACTGAGGTTAATGTACAGAGATATTTTTTTTTCTGAGACAAGTTCGAGCGTGGATGATGAAGAAATGACAGGAAATTCAAAATCATGTAATAACTATTATATTGTAGTGATACAAATCAGTATACACTGGTTTGTTGTTATATCTTATATTAATATATCAGTTACATGTATATATAATTTTCATCCATTTGTATATTATTATATTTTACTATTCTAAAAATAGTGCAGTGCAATTGTATGGTGGACACTCTTCTGTAGACATTCGATTTTTTTTTCTAAAGGATTGGATATATGAATAGGCATTCTTATCTTCCCGCAAACACAATCTTCTATGCAGAGTTACCGGTCATTGCCGGGATTGCCGCAACATGTTCTTGAGATATCTTCCGCATGTTTTGTGCATAGATATTTAAATGATTTTTTACTTTACATTACAAGGAATTTTATTTTGCACTCGTTTATGTGCGCGTATTTATCATGTTTAAAGATCGGTTACAAACCCGAAACGAAAGTTACGTAATGGAAATCTAGGCAATAGCAATACATCAGAATGCCCTCACGGTCATCGCGATGTAAAAATATGTTCCATACATTACATGTACTTTTTTAAAATTGATTTAAATATTGTATTTCAGGTTACCAAGATAATTTGGATGAGGAGACTGACCAGATGACCAATCTACACGAACTCAAAAGATAGGTAATCCTTATTAATCATTTTCAAATGAAAAACAAACAGAAAACATTATAACATTAGTAACTATAATTGTGCAACTATATTTGTTGAATATTTGTATATCTATATTTTGAGGCCTTTTCAAAGGTCCAAATAATTTTCTTGTTTGTTTTTTTAACCTGGCAACTCTTAAATATTAATTTCTTTAAATAGTGTAACTCTTATGTTCATATCTTCTGTTTTCTAAAAAAAAATAACAATCAGATACTATATGTGTTTACAAAACTGATCATCTTCAAAACTCATTAACAGAGCAATTTATGGAAGTATATGTGTCGTCTGTGGTTGAAAATATTACTAGGTAACAAAAGCAACTGGAAAAGAAATTTGAAAAATCGTATTGTTATACCTGAATATCGCTTTCCTTCGTACATCAGACCACAACAACGAAGACCCGACCCCTACGAGAAATACATATACACAGACAAAAAGCAGAACATAACACATACTATTAGTCTAGATAGACGGTTTTGCTACCGGCATGACATTTTGTAAACTAGTGTTGCGTGTGCACAAACGTTTACAATGTACTCATCTATAATACAGTCCAACTTTAAAATAACTTGCCTAGTATCTTTGCAGAGACAATTAATGTGTTTTAATCAAAGAATATATTTCCATACAGACAAAGGTGCTTGTGGTTCATTGAATGACCGTCATGATCTCATTGCTTGTGGAGGGTGTTTGCCAATATCTCAGGATATGTGTCTGTCAAGATCGCGATGCTTGTGGTGTATGAAAATATCTCAAGTAAGTTACCGTCAAGTTCTCGATGCTTGTGGCGTATGAACATCTTTAAGTTGAGTGGCTGTCAAGGTATCGGTGCTTGTGGTGTTAGAACACGTCTCAATATAACTGACAGTTACGTTCTTGGTGCTTCCGTTATTTTACTGTTTCTCCAGACAAGTGACTGTTAAGTTCTCGGTGCTTCTGTTGTTTTACTGTTTCTCCAGACAAGTGACTGTTTAGATCGTGCTGCTTCTGTTGTTTTACTGTTTCTCCAAACGAGTGACTGTTAAGATCTTGGTGCTTCTGTTGTTTTACTGTTTCTCCAGACGAATGACTGTCAAAATCTTGGTGCTTCTGTTGTTTTACTGTTTCTCCAGTCGACTGACTGTCAAGATCTTATTGCTTCTGTTGTTTTACTGTTTCTCCAGACGAGTGACTTTCAAGATCTTGGTGTTTCTGTTGTTTAACTGTTTCTTAAGATGAGTGACTGTCAGTATCTTGGTGCTTCTGTTGTTTTACTGTTTCTCCAGACAAGTGACTGTCAAGATCTTGGTGCTTCAGTTGTTTTACTGTTTCTCCAGACGAGTGACTGTCAAGATCTTGGTGCTTCTGTTGTTTTACTGTTTCTCAAGATGAGTGACTATCAAGATATTGGTGCTTCTGTTGTTTTACTGTTTCCCCACATGAGTGACTGTCAAGATCTTGGTGCTTCTGTTGTTTTACTGTTTCTCTAGACGAGTGACTGTCAAGATCTTGGTGCTTCCGTTGTATTACTGGTTCTCAAGATGAGTGACTGTCAAGATCTTGGTGCTTCTGTTTTTTTTTATTGTTTCTCAAGATGAGTGACTGTAGAGATCGCAGCGTTTGTGCTGCTTTATTGTTTATCAAAATTAGTGACTGTGAGTCTCATTGCTTGTTCTGTTGTACTTCATATCCTGATGAGTGACTATTAAAAGATCTCTGGTTTTGTGTTGCTTTACTGTTTCTCAAGATCAGTGACTGCGAGATCTCGGTGCTTGTAATTCTTTTCTGTATCCGAAGATGAATGACTGTCAATATTTCGGTGTTGTTTTACTTTACTGTATCTCTTGATGAGTTACTGTGAGATCTCTGTGCATAGATGCATTATTGTATCTGAAGCTGAGTGACGAACAGGATCTCAGTGCTAGTGTTGCTTAACTGTATATTTAGATGAGTGACTGTCAAGATATTAGTGCCTGTGTTGCTTTGTCGTTTCTCGTAATCAACGACTTAGAAATTTTGGTTCTTGTGATTCATTATTGTATATCAAGATGAGTGATTGTCAATATTTGTCGTTGCTTGTGGTGCATTACTGTATCTCAAAATGAGTGATTGTGAGATATCGATGATTGTGTTGCTTTATTGTTTTCATGATTGACTGAAATATCTCAATCATTATTGTATCTCGAGATGAGTGACTGTCAAGAGTATCAGTAATTATATCGGTGCTTGTGTTGCTTTGATGTATCTTAAAATACATGTACCGGTGTATGTGACGCATTACATAATCTCAAGACGGTTGACTTTAAGAAAATTTTGAAATTTTGTTTTTTACCGACCCAAGTTTATATTCCTGCTAAAAACCGGTAACCTCGTCAGTGTTTTCTGTAATTTCTATTGATTTTTATTGTGTGTAGATTTTGGTGTTAAGTGCAAATATTTGGAAGTTTAAATGATCTGAACTCATTTGTTCAGAAATCGATTCGAACGATATTAACTATACATTATTTTGTTGAACAGGTGTTTTGACATTCAGGATGTGGTTAGATTGCTGGTTCATTGACATGTACCTCACTCCTCCTTTTATTCATACTTAATGTATCGAAGAAACTTTAAAATAGGGTGTTGAAGTTTTATTTGCTTTCTTTTTCAGGCAACATTTCCTGGTTTAGAGAAAAACTGAAACACCAATATTGTGTGTACATGTTGCGATAAACAATTATAACAACACAACTCATTTGTTCTCTTGTTAGTTTGGAAATACAAGTTGACGTCGGAAAGGAAACTGAATGCTCTACAACATTGAAAAAAGTGTTATATATAGTGCTTCTACGTGTATGTGTGGGACTCTAAATAACTCCAAACAAGTATCAGCAGCTATTACATCATGTATTAGGAGGATATGATCCAGAATATATACATATATATGAGGATAAGATTTACAAATCTTTAAAGTGTGAATATTGTACAAATGTACAAAATTGTCACTTACAATGAGCAGAATGTCTTACTTACTATAATATTCAAAGACGTGTAACAAAGTTTCCAGCTATAATTTTTCCAGACGTTTAAGGTCAAATTCAATTCTATTTGTATCTTTCAGTAATCATTCATAATCTTAATTGGACACATGACAAACATATTGCTGTTGTATGTGTGTACTTTTAATCAGACAGTAGCCTGAAATTAAAATTTATTTAATGTGCTTAAGGGAGTTTATTAATGTTTATCAAAATTTTATGTTTTTGTAATGAAAGGAAAGGATTTAGTGTTTACCAATCATTTGTCAATTTTTTATTCTACAAAGACTTTATCACAAAGCAACAACTCTCACCTCACTGCAAGGCCACCACAATTAATTGAATTCATTTATTATTATAATATTGCTTTTAAAGTAGATGTATTTTCTTTTCATACGATATATACATGTCTATGTTTCGTTTTACCTTGTTAACAATAATGCCCTTACCATAATTTTAATAACACTACATTGTGTTTTTGGTCAGAATTCTGATATACATTACATGTCAATATTATTCATGTCCTTCTGAATTCTGATAAGAAGCTAATATAGTAGCAATGAAACCTTAAAAGAATTCTGATAAGACTAACATCTGATAACAATAACCTTCTTAACAAAATTTTGATAAGACAGTCGCATCTCAAGCAATAACCTTCTTAACAGAATTCTGATAAGAATCATCGAATATAGTACCAATGAAACCCTTAACAGAATTCTGATAATACTTACATCTGATAACAATAACCTTCTTAACAGAATTTTGATAAGACAGTCGCATCTCAAGCAATAACCTTCTTAACAGAATTCTGATAAGACTTACATCTGATAACAATAGCCTTCTTAATAGAATTCTGATAAGAATCGAATATACAGAACCAATGAAACCCTTAACAGAATTCTGATAAGACAGTCGCATCTCATTACAATAGCCTTCTTAACAGAATTCTGATACGAATCGAATATATAGAACCAATGAAACCATTAACAGAATTCTGATAAGACAATCGCATCTCATAACAATAGCCTTCTTAACAGAATTCTGATAAGACAGTCGCATCTCATAATAATAGCCTTCTTAACAGAATTCTGATAAGAATCATCGAATATAGTACCAATGAAACCCTTAACAGAATTCTGATAAGACTTACATCTGATAACAATAGCCTTCTTAACAGAATTCTGATAAGACAGTCGCATCTCAAGCAATAACCTTCTTTACAGAATTCTGATAAGAATCATCGAATATAGTACCAATGAAACCCTTAACAGAATTCTGATAAGACTTACATCTCAAAACAATAGCCTTCTTAACAGAATTCTGATAAGACAGTCGCATCTCAAAGCAATAGCCGTCTTAACAGAATTCTGATAAGTTAGTAGTATCTTGTATCGATGGCTTTCTAAACAAAATTCTTATTTGTCTGTAGCATCTAAGCTGGTCTCTTATGGGATATTGTTCTTCTGATAAGATGATTGTTTCTGAAATACATATTTTGACTCTATCAGAGTTCTGTTAAAGCCTCTTAAAGTTTAATTTGGGTAAGATATCTAGTGATCTTAGCAAAATTTGGAAACAGTTTACAGCTTATAACAAGTGTTAAAGTATGTAAAACTGATATGCAAGTAGTGAAATAGATCCAAGGAGTACGTTACACAGTAAGATACATATCATGTGGCAATTCTTCTTTGAAAATTAACGTTCTTATAGTTGCTAGTTAGAAATTGTCTCTTTCTTAACTTGCCAGACCCAGAATTTGATCATTTGGAAATAATCAATTGCAAATGGAAGCTGTTATATCTACCTTTTTTGTTAAAACACCACAATGATTCCATACCTTCAAGCACCTACATAGCCATTTTTACTTAGTAAAATAGAAGATAAGGGGGGGTTCAAATATTTATTCATCATAATTTTATATAGTTCAAGATAAAGTGATCAGCCATCATACATAGTTGGCAAAAAGTATGTCTGTTTTAGTTTAGCCACATTGTCAACTTTTGTACCACTACTGAACATGTTTGTAACAGAAGTTGTTGAATTGATAAAGTTGTGGTCTTTCTGGTGGGTAGCTGTCTCCATATTTTTGGTCAAGTAATTAGGGCCACCATAATCAGCTTTGCCTGAAGTGTAGTAAGCATGGTCTTGACCCTTGGCACTGGACTTGCACCATTTTTTAATTTGGCTAGATACTGTGTCTTCTTTAATTTGATGCTGGGGTACAAGTATTTGGTGATAACATACAGTTTGCATTTTGTCAAATTATAAGACAAACACACTTATTTAGGTATTTCATTGGACCAGATAGAAGACATATCATATTTGAGTTGATTTTATTGTCTTTCAGGTTCAGTATAAACTAAGTCTGTTCCATGTTTTCAACAGCATCAAAATTAATTAAAGTCGATGTTTATACAACTGTTCCATTGTCAGTATCACTTTTAATCATCCAGACATGTTTATTTAACTAGCTAGTTGATTACTAGGTAAATGCCAGCCAATCATCTTTTATTGTTGTATATACAGTCTAATCCTTAACACCTTCATTGATTACTCGAGGCTATTTTCTATTTACCTTTTTGACACAAATTCCATTACAGGAAACTTCCGATTTTCTCGGACTTTTCCCATATCAATTTAGAGTTTCTCGGACTTTTTCCCTGTCTGTATCTATTTTGTAAACAGAAATGTCTACTGAAATTTTTTCGAGATCGACATTTTGAAAAAGCGGAAGATTTCAAATTTTAACGGGAGGGACGGAAGAGGGTCTGAAAAGCGGGAGATTTTAACTCCCGCCGGAAGAATCACATGTATGGGACAGGGACAGGGACAGGCAGACAAAGGTTAAACAGTATACCCCCACTTTTTTAAAGCAGGACATGGGACAGAGAGACAGGCAGACAAAGGTAAAACAGTATACCTCCACTTTTTTAAAGCAGGGCATGGGACGGACAGGCAGCCAAAGGTAAAACAGTATACCCCCACTTTTTTAAAGCAGGACATGGGACAGAGAGACAGGCAGACAAAGGTAAAACAGTATACCCCCACTTTTTTAAAGCAGGACATGGGACAGAGAGACAGGCAGACAAAGGTAAAACAGTATACCTCCACTTTTTTAAAGCAGGGCATGGGACGGACAGGCAGCCAAAGGTAAAACAGTATACCCCCACTTTTTTAAAGCAGGACATGGGACAGAGAGACAGGCAGACAAAGGTAAAACAGTATACCTCCACTTTTTTAAAGCAGGGCATGGGACGGACAGGCAGCCAAAGGTAAAACAGTATACCCCCACTTTTTTAAAGCAGGACATGGGACAGAGAGACAGGCAGACAAAGGTAAAACAGTATACCTCCACTTTTTTAAAGCAGGGCATGGGACAGGGACAGGCAGACAAAGGTAAAACAGTATACCCCCACTTTTTTAAAGTGCATGGGACAGATAGACAGGCAGACAAAGGTAAAACAGTATATATTCCCACACTTTTTTAAAGCGAGAGCATGGGACAGAGAGATAAGCAGACAAAGGTAAAACAGTATACCCCCACTTTTTTAAAGCAGGGCATGGGACAGAGAGACAGGCAGACAAAGGTAAAACAGTTTACCCCCACTTTTTTAAAGCAGGACATGGGACAGAGAGACAGGCTGACAAACTGAGGTAAAACAGTTACCCCCACTTTTTGAAGGCAGGACATGGGACAGAGAGACATGCAGACAAAGGTAAAACAGTTACCCCAACTTTTTTAACGAAGGGGTTTAAAAAGTGAGATGATACTTACAGGGCAATCATTAACTGTTATCACAGAGCTATGTCTCGCCTTTTTGTAATTTTGATTATGCAAATGTTGAAATCAAAATAGCAATACTTTAACAACTTACACAATTAAGTTATGCAAATATTCAAAGTCAATGAACCATGACTAAGTTACATGGCTAAAAAATCTCCATGTATAAAATGAAATGTGCCAATACTAATACAGTTGTTGTATACATCCAAATACCATTGACTTATGATCTTTTTCCCAAACCTAATACAAACATTAACTTGTAAGCTATGTAAACGTTTCAAAGTCAATAAACCATGAAGAGGAGGTGGGGCTATATAATCTCCATGGAAATGATACATGCAAATAACAATAAATATAGAATAAAGGACTTTTTGTTTTTGATACTGACTTTATCACAGTAAAATATCAGGTGAGCCCGAACCTTCGGGCTCACCTGATATTTTAAATTTTAAATTTCTTAGTAATATCATTAGTCAGAATGGAAATCTTTTTCATTCAGCACAAGAATTAGCCAAAAAATCTATGAAAGTTATGTATTCTAAAAAAACATATTGTAATTCGATTCATCAGAATCATGTAAATTTGTCAAACCATTTATTTAACTCACTTGTTATACCAATATTAACTTATAACAGTGAAATATGGTATATGGATGCATACTCATCCTTTTATAAAGCTTCTATTAAAGGAGATAAAAATAATAACTAGAGGCTCTAAAGAGCCTGTGTCGCTCACCTTGGTCTATGTGAATATTAAACAATGGACACAGATGGATTCATGACAAAATTGTGTTTTGGTGATGGTGATGTGTTTGTAGATCTTACTTTACTAAACATTCTTGCTGCTTAATACAATTATCTCTATCTATAACAGTACTTTCTGTGGAAAATGTTATTGAAAATCTTCAAATTTTAAGAAAATTGTTAAAAAATGACTATGAAGGGCAATAACTCCTTAGGGGGTCAATTGACTATTTTGGTCATACTGACTTATTTTTAGTTCTTACTTTGCTGTACATTATTGCTGTTTACAGTTTATCTCCATCTATAATAATATTCAAGATAATAACAAAAAAACAGCAAAATTTCCTCAAAATTACCAATTCAGGGGCAGCAACCTAACAACCGATTATCTGATTCATCTGAAAATTCCAGGGCAGATAGATTGTGACCTGATCAACAATTTTACTTCCTGTCAGATTTGCTCTTAATGCTTTGGTTTTTGAGTTATAAGCCAAAAACTGCATTTTACCCCCATGTTCTATTTTTAGCCATGGCGGCCATCTTGGTTTGTTGGCCGAGTTACCGGACAAATTTTTTTAACTAGATACCCCAATGATGATTATGGCTAAGTTTGGTTAAATTTGGCCAAAAAGTTTCAGGGGAGAAGATTTTCTAAAAGATTACTAAGATTTACGAAAAATGGTTAAAAATTGACTATAAAGGGCAATAAGGGACGACATCAAAAGATCGATGTAGGATAAAAAAAACTTAAATCAAATAGTTTGGGGGGGGGGGGGGGGGGGGGGGTTAAAATTCTGCAAGTTTTGTATATCTAAAATCGATTTTTACATATATCCCTATTGGTAAATCAATTTTTCCCAAATTAAGTTAAGAGGGGGGTGGGGGTCAGTGAAAAAACTATGTGAATTAAGTTTTTTATCCTACATTGAACTTTTGATGTCGTCCCTAACTCCTAAAGTGGTCAACTGACCATTTTGGTTATGTTGACTTATTTGTAGATCTTACTTTGCTGAACATAATTGCTGTTCACAGTTTATCTCTATCTATAATAATATTCAAGCTAATAACCAAAAACAGCAAAATTTCCTTAAAATTACCATTTCAGGGGCAGCAACCCAACAACGAAATGTCCGATTTATCTGAAAATTTCGGGGCAGATAGATCTTGACCTGATGAACAATAATACTTAGTCAGATTTGCTCTAAATGCTTTGGTTTTTGAGTTATAAGCCAAAAACTGCATTTTACCCCTATGTTCTATTTTTAGCTATGTCGGCCATCTTGGTTGGTTGGGCGGGTCACCGGACACATTTTTTAAACTAGATACTCCAATGATGATTATGGCCAAGTTTGGTTAAATTTGGCCCAGTAGTTTCAGAAGAGAAGATTTTTCTAAAAGATTACTAAGATTTACGAAAAATGGTTAAAAATTGACTATAAAGGGCAATAACTCCTAAAGTAGTCAACTGACCATTTTGGTCATGTTGACTTATTTGTAGATCTTACTTTGCTGAACATTATTGCTGTTTACAGTTTATCTCTATCTATAATAATATTCAAGATAATAACCAAAAACAGCAAAATTTCCTTAAAATTACCATTTCAGGGGCAGCAACCCAACAACGAAATGTCCGATTCATCCGAAAATTTTAGGGCAGATAGATCTTGACCTGCTGAACAATAATACTTAGTCAGATTTGCTCTAAATGCTTTGGTTTTTGAGTTATAAGCCAAAAACTGCATTTTACCCCTATGTTCTATTTTTAGCCATGGCGGCCATTTTGGTTGGTTGGCCGGGTCACCGGACACATTTTTTAAACTAGATACTCCAATGATGATTGTGGCCAAGATTGGTTAAATAGTTTCAGAGGAGAAGATTTTTGTAAAAGTTAACGCAGGACGACGACGGACGACGACGGATGCCGGACGCCAAGTGATGAGAAAAGATCACTTGGCCTTTCGGCCAGGTGAGCTAAAAAAGTAGATACTCTTAATTTCATTGACAAAAGTCCACCTGATAAAGTACTAAATAAATTTAATAAGTTAACTTTAGGAGTAAAAAAATGCGCTTGTAATATAGCTGCTTGATCTGAATTAGGCAGCTACCCTATTGATTGCTTTATAAAAACACAAACTCTTCTTTTTCATGATAGACTATTAAGGGAAGAAACTAGTCCCTTACTAAAAGAGACACTAAATTTGGCAAAAACTTTACATAATGCAGGTATTTATTCTTAATACTCCTATATAAATCATGTCAGAAGTCAAAATGATTTAGAAATTGTTAAACAAAATAAGGATAAGAATAATAGGCTAATATACAAACAAAATTTAGAAAACTCCTATGAAAATTTATATAATGATAAAATATTAAATTTACAAGAGAATAGCAAACTCCAACTTTTTCAAAAAATAAAGAAAAGCTTTAACTTTGAACCATACTTACTTTATCAAAACTTTGAATATAGACAACTAATTTCTAAGTTTCGAATAACTTTTTTTTTATAAGTGACCTGCTTATTAATAGAAACTGGTAGATACAGGAAAATTCCAAGAGAATTAAGACTATGTACACTTTGTGATGTACTAGATGATGAGTTTCATTTCTTTTTTAAATGTAAAATAAATGAAGAATTAAGAAAAGAATTTTTAAATGTAAATAAATATAATAACTTAAATACCTATAGATAAATTAAAACATATCCTCAATCCTGAAACAAAACAGGACACTTGCAAATTAGGCTCCTTTAAAAAAAAAAGTCACTAAGACTAAGGGCAGGGAGTCCTTGATATAATTTGAATCTTTTATATATATATTGATTTAAAGAAAGACAAGGATAATAGTTCAAAGTGTTTGCATTGTTTATTTTCATTGTTTTATATATGTAAACTGTATATTATGTATAATGTTTTAAGCCATTGGCCCATATGGGCGTAAAGTGCTTTTCAATAAAAAGTATTAAATATGAAACTTGGGAGATTAAAGGCCCTGCGGTTATCTTTAATTTTAGAAGCGAATTTAGGGGTAGGAGACCCGGGTCACAGTCACCCCCTATAAAGGCTACAATTCTGGTTAAAGCGGAATTTTTTTGGTGCCCCCAGTTACCCCCTTTTTAAAATGTATCCTAGATCCGCACATGAATATCACGGTTCACTTTTATGTTCTTTGTTCTATGAATGTGTCATATTGACAATGAAACCACATCTTTTAAAATTGTATATGATGGTCCTACAAAACTGTCGAAAATGCGTAAATTTCATTTTTTTCTAGCTTCTCTAGCTAGCTCTTGCGATAGCGGTACCTTTTTGGTAACTATTTATGTGTTGCGTTTAAATATGAATTGTAACACTTTATAGTGACTGAACAGGTAAAACAAATACTTCTCAAGAAACAAAAAGAAAACTACTTGGAACAGCACCAGGCTATGTATGTATGAATAAAAACTCAGCATGGACGATATGTTAGTTGTACTTCATATAACGCATTTTTTTAAAAGTCTATCGGGTTTTTCATGCATTTTCTGTTCACATTTTCACAACAATCGTTCAAAAAGGCTAAACTGACTTTGTGAAAGTTTCAAACAATGTCAAGTGTTTCATTCGCCAAAAATCTTGTGCGTTTCTGCATAAAAAAATCACACGCAATTTTTGAATGAAAGGACAAAATAGATCCTTACGCGTTGCATTCGCACATGTCATTTGCGTACTAACCCAATAATTTTTATATCACGACCAGTCCACTGATACTGACATTATCAGCGAGTACACATCCAAGGAAAAATGTACAAATTACCGATAACTTCCCAGGTATGTTTTCTGTTAAGATCCCTTTGTGTATATCATGTGTTCCTCCCTTTCCATCTAGGGCGCGTCGCTGATTGGACTTCCCAGGTATGTTTTCTGTTAAGATCCCTTTGTATATCATGTGTTCCTCCCTTTCCATCTATGGCGTGTCGCTGATTGGACTTCCTAGGTATGTTTTCTGTTAAGATCCCTTTGTGTATATCATGTGTTCCTCCCTTTCCATCTAGGGTGTGTCGCTGATTGGACTTCCCAGGTATGTTTTCCGTTAAGATCCCTTTGTATTAAATGTGTTCCTCCCTTTCCATCTAGGGCGTGTCGCTGATTGGACTTCCCAGGTATGTTTTCCGTTAAGATCCTTTTGTGTATATCATGTGTTCCTCCCTTTCCATCTAGGGCGCGTCTCTCATTGGACTTCCCAGGTATGTTTTCTGTTAAGATCCCTTTGTATTAAATGTGTTCCTTCCTTTCCATCTAGGGCGCGTCTCTCATTGGACTTCCCAGGTATGTTTTCTGTTAAGATCCCTTTGTATTAAATGTGTTCCTTCCTTTCCATCTAGGGCGCGTTGCTGATTGGACTTCCCAGGTATGTTTTCCGTTAAGATCCCTTTGTGTATATCATGTGTTCCTCCCTTTCCATCTAGGGCGCGTCGCTGATTGGACTTCCCAGGTATGTTTTCCATTAAGATCCCTTTGTGTATATCATGTGTTCCTCCCTTTCCATATAGGGCCCGTCGCTGATTGGACTTCCCAGGTATGTTTTCCATTAAGATCCCTTTGTGTATATCATGTGTTCCTACCTTTCCATCTAGGGCGCATCGCTGATTGGACTTCCAAGGTATGTTTTCCGTTAAGATCCCTTTGTATTAAATTTGTTCCTCCCTTTCCATCTAGGGCGCGTCACTGATTGGACTTCCCAGGTATGTTTTCCGTTAAGATCCCTTTGTGTATATCATGTACATGTGTTCCTCCCTTTCCATCAAGGGCGCGTCGCTGATTGGACTTCCCAGGTATGTTTTCCATTAAGATCCCTTTGTATTAAATGTGTTCCTCCCTTTCCATCTAGGGTTAGTCGCTGATTGGACTTCCCAGGTATGTTTTCCATTAAGATCCCTTTGTATGAAATGTGTTCCTCCCTTTCCATCTAGGGCGCATAGCTGATTGGACTTCCCAGGTATGTTTTCTGTTAAGATCCCTTTGTGTATATCATGTGTTCCTCCCTTTCCATCTAGGGCACGTCGCTAATTGGACTTCCCAGGTATGTTTTCCGTTAAGATCCCTTTGTATGAAATGTGTTCCTCCCTTTCCATCTAGGGCGCATAGCTGATTGGACTTCCCAGGTATGTTTTCCGTTAAGATCCCTTTGTATGAAATGTGTTCCTCCCTTTCCATCTAGGGCGCATAGCTGATTGGACTTCCCAGGTATGTTTTCCGTTAAGATCCCTTTGTATTAAATGTGTTCCTCCCTTTCCATCTAGGGCGTGTCGCTGATTGGACTTCCCAGGTATGTTTTCCGTTAAGATCCTTTTGTGTATATCATGTGTTCCTCCCTTTCCATCTAGGGCGCGTCTCTCATTGGACTTCCCAGGTATGTTTTCTGTTAAGATCCCTTTGTATTAAATGTGTTCCTTCCTTTCCATCTAGGGCGCGTTGCTGATTGGACTTCCCAGGTATGTTTTCCGTTAAGATCCCTTTGTGTATATCATGTGTTCCTCCCTTTCCATCTAGGGCGCGTCGCTGATTGGACTTCCCAGGTATGTTTTCCATTAAGATCCCTTTGTGTATATCATGTGTTCCTCCCTTTCCATATAGGGCCCGTCGCTGATTGGACTTCCCAGGTATGTTTTCCATTAAGATCCCTTTGTGTATATCATGTGTTCCTACCTTTCCATCTAGGGCGCATCGCTGATTGGACTTCCAAGGTATGTTTTCCGTTAAGATCCCTTTGTATTAAATTTGTTCCTCCCTTTCCATCTAGGGCGCGTCACTGATTGGACTTCCCAGGTATGTTTTCCGTTAAGATCCCTTTGTGTATATCATGTACATGTGTTCCTCCCTTTCCATCAAGGGCGCGTCGCTGATTGGACTTCCCAGGTATGTTTTCCGTTAAGATCCCTTTGTATTAAATGTGTTCCTCCCTTTCCATCTAGGGTTAGTCGCTGATTGGACTTCCCAGGTATGTTTTCCATTAAGATCCCTTTGTATGAAATGTGTTCCTCCCTTTCCATCTAGGGCGCATAGCTGATTGGACTTCCCAGGTATGTTTTCTGTTAAGATCCCTTTGTGTATATCATGTGTTCCTCCCTTTCCATATAGGGCCCGTCGCTGATTGGACTTCCCAGGTATGTTTTCCATTAAGATCCCTTTGTGTATATCATGTGTTCCAATCAGCGTTGCGCCCTAGATGGTAAGGGAGGAACACATGATATACACAAAGGGATCTTAACGGAAAACATACCTGGCAAATCCAATCAGCGACGCGCCCTAGATGGAAAGGGAGGAACACATGATATACACAAAGGGATCTTAACGGAAAACATACCTGGGAAATCCAATCAGCTTCGCGCCCTAGATGGAAAGGGTGGAACACATGATATACACAAAGGGATCTTAACGGAAAACATACCTAGGAAGTCCAATCAGCGACGCGCCCTAGATGGAAAGGGAAAAACACATGATATACACAAAGGGATCTTAACGGAAAACATACCTGGGAAATCCAATCAGCGACGCGCCCTAGATGGAAAGGGAGGAACACATGATATACACAAAGGGATCTTAACGGAAAACATACCTGGGAAATCCAATCAGCGACGCACCCTAGATGGAAAGGGAGGAACACATGATATACACAAAGGGATCTTAACGGGAAACATACCTGGGAAATCCAATCAGTGACGCGCCCTAGATGGAAAGGGAGGAACACATGATATACACAAAGGGATCTTAACGGAAAACATACCTGGAATTTCCAATCAGCTTCATGCCATAGATGGAAAGGGAAAAACACATGATATGCACAAAGGGATCTTAACGGAAAACATACCTGGAATTTCCAATCAGCTTCGCGCCCTAGATGGAAAGGGAAAAACACATGATATGCACAAAGGGATCTTAACGGAAAACATACCTGGGAAATCCAATCAGCTTCGCGCCCTAGATGGAAAGGGAGGAACACATGATATTCACAAAGGGATCTTAACGGAAAACATACCTGGGAAATCCAATCAGCTTCGCGCCCTAGATGGAAAGGGAGGAACACATGATATACACAAAGGGATCTTAACGGAAAACATACCTGGGAAATCCAATCAGCTTCGCGCCCTAGATGGAAAGGGAGGAACACATGATATACACAAGGGGATCTTAACGGAAAACATACCTGGCAAATCCAATCAGCTTCGCGCCCTAGATGGAAAGGGAGGAACACATGATATACACAAAGGGATCTTAACAGAAAACATACCTGGAATTTCCAATCAGCTTCGCGCCCTAGATGGAAAGGAAAAACACATGATATACACAAAGGGATCTTAACGGAAAACATACCTGGGAAATCCAATCAGCTTCGCGCCCTAGATGGAAAGGGAGGAACACATGATATACACAAAGGGATCTTAACGGAAAACATACCTGGCAAATCCAATCACCGACGCGCCCTAGATGGAAAGGGAGGAACACATGATATACACAAAGGGATCTTAACGGAAAACATACCTGGAATTTCAAATCAGCTACGCGCCCTAGATGGAAAGGGAGGAACACATGATATACACAAAGGGATCTTAACGGAAAACATACCTGGAATTTCCAATCAGCTTCGCGCCCTAGATGGAAAGGGAAAAACACATGATATACACAAAGGGATCTTAACGGAAAACATACCTGGGAAATCCAATCAGCTTCGCGCCCTAGATGGAAAGGGAGGAACACATGATATACACAAAGGGATCTTAACGGAAAACATACCTGGGAAATCCAATCAGCGACGCGCCCTAGATGGAAAGGGAAAAACACATGATATACACAAAGGGATCTTAACGGAAAACATACCTGGGAAATCCAATCAGCGACGCGCCCTAGATGGAAAGGGAAAAACACATGATATACACAAAGGGATCTTAACGGAAAACATACCTGGGAAATCCAATCAGCTTCGCGCCCTAGATGGAAAGGGAGGAACACATGATATACACAAAGGGATCTTAACGGAAAACATACCTGGGAAATCCAATCAGCTTCGCGCCCTAGATGGAAAGGGAGGAACACATGATATACACAAGGGGATCTTAACGGAAAACATACCTGGCAAATCCAATCAGCTTCGCGCCCTAGATGGAAAGGGAAAAACAAATGATATGCACAAAGGGATCTTAACGGAAAACATACCTGGGAAATCCAATCAGCTTCGCGCCCTAGATGGAAAGGGAGGAACACATGATATTCACAAAGGGATCTTAACGGAAAACATACCTGGAATTTCCAATCAGCTTCGCGCCCTAGATGGAAAGGGAAAAACACATGATATGCACAAAGGGATCTTAACGGAAAACATACCTGGAATTTCCAATCAGCTTCGCGCCCTAGATGGAAAGGGAAAAACACATGATATGCACAAAGGGATCTTAACGGAAAACATACCTGGGAAATCCAATCAGCTTCGCGCCCTAGATGTAAAGGGAGGAACACATGATATTCACAAAGGGATCTTAACGGAAAACATACCTGGGAAATCCAATCAGCTTCGCGCCCTAGATGGAAAGGGAGGAACACATGATATACACAAAGGGATCTTAACGGAAAACATACCTGGCAAATCCAATCAGCGACGCGCCCTAGATGGAAAGGGAGGAACACATGATATACACAAAGGGATCTTAACGGAAAACATACCTGGAATTTCCAATCAGCTTCACGCCCTAGATGGAAAGGGAGGAACACATGATATACACAAAGGGATCTTAACGGAAAACATACCTGGAATTTCCAATCAGCTTCACGCCCTAGATGGAAAGGGAGGAACACATGATATACAAAAGGGAATCTTAACGGAAAACATACCTGGCAAATCCAATCAGCTTTGCGCCCTAGATGGAAAGGGAGGAACACATAATATACACAAAGGGATCTTAATGGAAAACATACCTGGGAAATCCAATCAGCTTCGCGCCCTAGATGGAAAGGTAGGAACACATGATATACACAAGTGGATCTTAACGGAAAACATACCTGGGAAATCCAATCAGCTTCGCACCCTAGATGGAAAGGGAGGAACACATGATATACACAAAGGGATCTTAACGGAAAACATACCTGGGAAATCCAATCAGCTTCGCGCCATAGATGGAAAGGGAGGAACACATGATATACACAAAGGGATCTTAACGGAAAACATACCTGGGATATCCAATCAGCTTCGCGCCCTAGATGGAAAGGGAGGAACACATGATTTACACAAAGGGATCTTAACGGAAAACATACCTGGCAAATCCAATCAGCTTCGCGCCCTAGATGGAAAGGGAAAAACACATGATATACACAAAGGGATCTTAACGGAAAACATACCTGGGAAATCCAATCAGCGACACGCCCTAGATGGAAAGGGAGGAACACATGATATACACAAGGGAATCTTAACGGAAAACATACCTGGCAAATCCAATCAGCTTTGCGCCCTAGATGGAAAGGGAAAAACACATGATATACACAAAGGGATCTTAACGGAAAACATACCTGGGAAATCCAATCAGCGACACGCCCTAGATGGAAAGGGAGGAACACATGATATACACAAGGGAATCTTAACGGAAAACATACCTGGCAAATCCAATCAGCTTTGCGCCCTAGATGGAAAGGGAGGAACACATGATATGCACAAAGGGATCTTAACGGAAAACATACCTGGCAAATCCAATCAGCTTTGCGCCCTAGATGGAAAGGGAGGAACACATGATATGCACAAAGGGATCTTAACGGAAAACATACCTGGGAAATCCAATCAGCGACGCGCCCTAGATGGAAAGGGAAAAACACATGATATACACAAAGGGATCTTAACGGAAAACATACCTGGGAAATCCAATCAGCGACACACCCTAGATGGAAAGGGAGGAACACATGATATACACAAGGGAATCTTAACGGAAAACATACCTGGCAAATCCAATCAGCTTTGCGCCCTAGATGGAAAGGGAGGAACACATGATATACACAAAGGCATCTTAACGAAAAACATAACTGGCAAATCCAATCAGCTTCGCGCCCTAGATGGAAAGGGAGGAACACATGATATACACAAAGGGATCTTAATGGAAAACATACCTGGGAAATCCAATCAGCTTCGCGCCCTAGATGGAAAGGGAGGAACACATGATATACACAAGTGGATCTTAACGGAAAACATACCTGGGAAATCCAATCAGCTTCGCGCCCTAGATGGAAAGGGAGGAACACATGATATACACAAAGGGATCTTAACGGAAAACATACCTGGCAAATCCAATCAGCGACGCGCCCTAGATGGAAAGGGAGGAACACATGATATACACAAAGGGATCTTAACGGAAAACATACCTGGAATTTCCAATCAGCTACACGCCCTAGATGGAAAGGGAGGAACACATGATATACACAAAGGGATCTTAACGGAAAACATACCTGGAGTTTCCAATCAGCTTCGCGCCCTAGATGGAAAGGAAGGAACACATGATATACACAAAGGGATCTTAACAGAAAACATACCTGGAATTTCCAATCAGCTTCGCGCCCTAGATGGAAAGGGAAAAACACATGATATACACAAAGGGATCTTAACGAAAACATACCTGGGAAATCCAATCAGCGACACGCCCTAGATGGAAAGGGAGGAACACATGATATACAAAAGGGAATCTTAACGGAAAACATACCTGGCAAATCCAATCAGCTTTGCGCCCTAGATGGAAAGGGAGGAACACATGATATACACAAAGGGATCTTAATGGAAAACATACCTGGGAAATCCAATCAGCTTGGCGCCCTAGATGGAAAGGGAGGAACACATGATATACACAAAGGGATCTTAACGGAAAACATACCTGGGAAATCCAATCAGCTTCGCGCCCTAGATGGAAAGGGAGGAACACATGATATACACAAAGGGATCTTAACGGAAAACATACCTGGGAAATCCAATCAGCTTCGCGCCCTAGATGGAAAGGGAGGAACACATGATATACACAAAGGGATCTTAACGGAAAGCATACCTGGCAAATCCAATCAGCTTCGCGCCCTAGATGGAAAGGGAGGAACACATGATATACACAAAGGGATCTTAACAGAAAACATACCTGGCAAATCCAATCAGCTTCGCGCCCTAGATGGAAAGGGAGGAACACATGATATACACAAAGGGATCTTAACAGAAAACATACCTGGCAAATCCAATCAGCTTCGCGCCCTAGATGGAAAGGGAGGAACACATGATATACACAAAGGGATCTTAACAGAAAACATACCTTGAATTTCCAATCAGCTTCGCGCCCTAGATGGAAAGGGAAAAACACATGATATGCAAAAAGGGATTCTTAACGGAAAACATACCTGGAATTTCCAATCAGCTTCGCGCCCTAGATGGAAAGGGAAAAACACATATGCACAAAGGGATCTTAACAGAAAACATACCTGGAATTTCCAATCAGCTTCGCGCCTTAGATGGAAAGGGAGGAACACATGATATACACAAAGGGATCTTAACGGAAAACATACCTGGCAAATCCAATCAGCTTCGCGCCCTAGATGGAAAGGGAGGAACACATGTTATACACAAAGGGATCTTAACGGAAAACATACCTGGCAAATCCAATCAGCTTCGCGCCCTAGATGGAAAGGGAGGAACACATGATATACACAAAGGGATCTTAACGGAAAACATACCTGGCAAATCCAATCAGCTTCGCGCCCTAGATGGAAAGGGAGGAACACATGATATACACAAAGGGATCTTAACGGAAAACATACCTGGCAAATCCAATCAGCTTCGCGCCCTAGATGGAAAGGGAGGAACACATGATATACACAAAGGGATCTTAACAGAAAACATACCTGGAATTTCCAATCAGCTTCGCGCCCTAGATGGAAAGGGAAAAACACATGATATGCACAAAGGGATCTCAATGGAAAACATACCTGGAATTTCCAATAAGCTTCGCGCCCTAGATGGAAAGGGAAAAACACATGATATGCACAAAGGGATCTTAACAGAAAACATACCTGGAATTTCCAATCAGCTTCGCGCCCTAGATGGAAAGGGAAAAACACATGATATGCACAAAGGGATCTTAACGGAAAACATACCTGGGAAATCCAATCAGCTTCGCGCCCTAGATGGAAAGGGAAAAACACATGATATACACAAAGGGATCTTAACGGAAAACATACCTGGGAAATCCAATCAGCAACCTGCCCTAGATGGAAAGGGAGGAACACATGATATACACAAGGGAATCTTAACGGAAAACATACCTGGCAAATCCAATCAGCTTTGCGCCCTAGATGGAAAGGGAGGAACACATGATATACACAAAGGGATCTTAACGGAAAACATACCTGGGAAATCCAATCAGCTTCGCGCCCTAGATGGAAAGGGAGGAACACATGATATACACAAAGGGATCTTAACGGAAAACATACCTGGCAAATCCAATCAACTTCGCGCCCTAGATGGAAAGGGAGGAACACATGATATACACAAAGGGATCTTAACGGAAAACATACCTGGGATGTCCAATCAGCTTCGCGCCCTAGATGGAAAGGGAGGAACACATGATATACACAAAGGGATCTTAACAGAAAACATACCTGGAATTTCCAATCAGCATCATTTTAACTGCCTAAACAATTCGTTAATAGTGTGTATTTGTATAAAAGAGGCCACTGTGCAGAAACGTCAAAAATGGCGCCCTTGGACATAATGGCTAGACATAGGGAATGCTTTCCGAAAAAAATTGAAAGGTCATCATGTTTGTGAAAACACCCGAATCATTTAGCCATTTGTATGAACTTGTAGTTTGTATCTTATAAATATGTTAGTTTTGTATTGTAAATGCACATTTAGTATTTATACAACATGTTTCACCTAAGGAATGGACAAAAATTACGTTTGGACATAGTGGCTAGACATTCGATTTTTTAAAATTCTGCTTCAAGAAAAAGTTTTTTTTTACATTTCTATTGGGTATACTTTTAGTATGATTTTATTACTTTATAGGGATAATAATAAAACTGAAATGTTGATAAACTTTCCTCATATTACAATAAGACATGTTCCTCAGCTAAATATTTCGTTGAAGGCTTGCTTCAAATTTCAGCCAATACCAAAAAACGGGTATGATGTTATAATAGAAATCTAATAGGAAGCTGATATACTTAATTTCGCAGATTTTATGTGCAAAATTACAACGGAACATAGAAAAATGCATTTTATTTAATTTGAAATGTTACGCCGGACATGAATTTTTAACGTAAAAGTAAGATTTGTGTGTTCAATAAAATAAATGTATGGTGCAAAAATTTATAGAATTAACTTAAAATAAGTCCGGGCATTTCTGTAGATATATAGATGTTGGGTGATTTTATTTTGTATAGGCAAATGGTTGCTGTTCTTAAATCATATAATAACGTAATATTAATCCGAACGCATTACTGTGCATTACGTCTAAGCGTCAAACTATTAAAATTTAAATCCCAGATTTCAGGTCACAGCCTCCGCCGATTTTCTTTTCTCTTAGTAAAGTGACTAATATGACCCGTTTCCTTCGATTTCCTTACTTTAAGAAACATCAGTATTGCTTGAACCTGGAAGCAATTTTTATGCAAAAACAAGCTGAGATTGCTGTTCGGTGAGCCAAGGCTCAATATTGAAGGCCGTAAACAAATCTTACAAGACCAATTTGTACAAAAATGGCACAGTATGGCTGAAAGTGCCTCAAGAGGGGAACTTTATTTATCATGTAAAGGGATTTCTGTCTTGAAGGCTACTTGATGAAACTAAATAAACAACGCAGAGTACAACTGAGTAAACTGTGATGTTCACAGTGGCGGATCTAGAAATTTTCATAAGTGGGGGCCCACTGACTGACCTAAGAGGGGGGCCGCTCCAGTCACGCTTCAGTGATTCCCTATATAAGCAACCAAATTTTTTCCCAAAAAGGGGGGCCTGGGCCCCCCCCCCCCCCCCCCCCCCTAAATCCGCCTCTGGTTCAAATTTTAAATTTCCTATAGAAGCCGGTAGATGGTTAAATCATATCTGCCAACTTTTCAAAATGCCCATGGGGGTTTTGCGTGCAAGATGGCTGTCATAGTCCTAAAAAACCTTTAAGGAGGCCTTCAATTACATTTTAATGTTGTTTGATGGCTTCTTCATACTTTTATAAACCTAAAGTCATTATAAAAATGAATTTCATTATCTGCTAGTATGTTGTAACCCTAATATTGAAAGAATTAGAAAAATACATATACCAAGATATTATTGTTTAACCCAACAGAGCTATTTGGTTTGCTATACTATTGTACTTAAATATAAAAGTGTTCAATAATGTCGCATTATTTTTGCAAAAATCATGAAGTATTTTTGATAAAAGAAACTGTTTAGTACTTACCTTATTAAAGTTGTGTGTTATAATCCATGCAATTAATCATAAGATATCTATATGTATGCCATGATATGTGTATTTGTTTGGATCGTTTAAATCACGTGTCAAACAACCCGTATGCTACGGTGTGTTTGATGACATATTAAATTGACCTGTATACGATATGTTTATTTTAATTTTGTTCTGTTATTATACAACTTCTGTCAAGCTGTATATTATGTATATTATCTGCCTCTTGTAACAGTGTAAACTGTCAGAGTGTACAATAAAATCTTGAAATCTTTGACCTATAATTCTTAACATTAAATACATCGAGACCGCGGATTTTTTTCTCAATAAAATCAGTGGCTAAAAATGACCCGTTTTCCTTCGATTTCCTTACTTTAAGAAACATGAGTGTTGCTGGATCCTGGAAGCAATTTTTATGCAAACAATTATTATCTGTATTTAAAGATATTTTTGTTAGAAATCAAACTGGTAAGTTAAAAAAAAACATATAAAGCCAGATCATAGAACGGAAGATATTATTTTTATCGGGGACCTTGGATTTCAATACTGTTGAAAGCTGAACAGACATGTATATTACTACAACCAGGGACTTTCTAAACCAGTATATACTCAAGAGTTCGCGAAAAGTGACAGTCCTCAGGATTTTACCACTAAAATTTGGCATAGGACTGACACAATTTTAGTATTTTTCAATATGATAGTGAGGACCAGCAGATTTTTTTCAAGGACCACCAAGGAAAAAAAGATTTCGCGAACTCTGATATACTTAGTATATAAAGTCCCTGCTACAGCGAATGGGAGTGTTTAACTACTAAGGCATTGACCATAATGTTCTCGTACGATCGGGAGATTTTACAAAAATTATCCCAACAGCTTATTCAGCCGGTAACGAATCATCCGATATCATAAAAGATTCACAATTACTAGGGAACTTCCTCTGCTTAATTGAGCCACTAAATAAATGTGAATAAGTACGTTTTATTCGAAAGCAAAGTTTCATATATGTCATATATATGTGTTCTCGTACGAATACTGAATAACAGACGGACGCCACGGAAAAAAACAACCCAAATACTGACTGTAAATTTACCTGACGCCTGACGCGTCCGGACGCGTTCAAAATTTGTACACCGAATGTTCAATATTTTAACGTCATATGTTCATGCTTAGAGACGTGTTCAAAGTTTTAACGTTTGTGTTAAAAATATTAACATGTGTGTTCAGACACAGTGAACACCGGTGTTCAAATTCTGATCTAAACCTCATAGTTGTTTGTCCGATTTTCTATTCTTCTAATTATTGGCAAATTTACAAAGAAGTTAATTTAAAAATATGATGATCTTGTGAATTTTTTACTAATATTTTAGTAAATGTGAAATATTAAACTTCCAAGCTGGCATATATGTATAGCTTATGAACTTATTTTATTATTATTACTAGTTTTACTTATAAGTGACATAATTACGCATATCAATGAGGCCTGTTATGATAATATCGTAATAAAAATATGTCGATGTTTATCTTATTTCATGATCCGTTCAGTTTATTAACATTACATGTTCAATCAGTGTTCAAATCGCTCGAAATTTTAAACACCTCGCGTTAAAAAAATATACCAGGGTACCAAATACCGGAAACAGATATCGGCTGGTGATTTAGGCGGTTAAACGAAGAATGGATACACACAAGGAAGAGAACTGGAGAAGGGACTTCTATTCCACATGAACACGAAAGAAGTGAGTAACAAGTTAGGATAGGTAGTTAGATGGCTTCCTTGGTATTTGCTCATGTCAGATATATATTTGTCAAATATTCATAACTGTTATATCCAAATTTTCAATATTCAACATAAAAGACTTAAAGAACAGGATTAAGATTAAACGTAAATAACTGTCAGCGTTGTTCTGATGATTTCCTAAACTGATGAATAACCAATCTGTGATCGTGTGTCTGTTATACAGAATAAATGATGATTGTTGACATCCACGTATATTAGCTGAACACTAAGTGTTAAGAACTCTAACATCAAGTGTTCAAAAATGAAACACAAAGGCACCAAAAACGGAACACCACACATTCAATTGATGAACACGAAGTGTTAAGAACTCTAACATCAAGTGTTCAAAAGTGAAACACATAGCCATTTAAAACTGAACACCACGCATTCAATTATTGAACACTAATGTAAACATTTAGAACACCATTTTTTACTTAGAAAATGCATTCTTTTTTCATTATTTGCAGAATCGTTAGATTGAAATGTTTGAACTAGGAACCGGTATCCAATAATCACACAAAGGTCATTTCTGCATGCTATAGTGTTGGAAAAAAGAAAGATGTAAAAAAAGGTATTACAATATATGCATATTAATAGCTTATGTGGGTGTATCATTTCTATATCTGTATACCTTAGGTCAAGAAATCGTCTTTTGTAATTTATAATGTCAAAACTTGCATTTCACTGCCATAGAATATCAATTTGTACTCTAGTATATATTGAAATTAAAGCATAACAACCATTGCATTTTTTTTTATGCTTTATGAAAAATTCTCTTCTATTAATTTTTAATTTTATTTTGCAGGATATATAGGCTCATAGACATTACTTGTTGTGGAGGATTTGACATTAGAAGTTGATAACAACACATAAAATACCACCCAGTTGATAGCTTCAAGTGAAGATGCACTGAAAAGTGGAGCGTGCATATGTGATCGTATAAGAACTGTTGGAATTTGTAAACTTTTAAACTTTCCTTGTGACAAATATCTATCTCATAAACTATCTACTCATCACATTGACATGCTTTTTTGGTTGGATACACTTGATGTAGCAACTATCTAGTCATGTAGGGGTAAATCATTATTTGTGATATATTTAAGTCAGTTTAAAAACATTATGTATGTGATTTCACTGAATGTTACTTGTGATATCATAAGGTATTCTTGTGTACTTTTCTTACATATATGCTCATTCGATTATATAAAGAATTACTTGTTAAAATATGTTTTATTGTTATATTTTGCCTGATTCAATATAGTTTTTATAACAGTTTAATGACTTATGAAAAATTATGTACTCTTGAAAATAGAACATGTTCCACATTTGAACACCATCATTTTGAACACTTATCTCAACTGTTCTGAATGTTAACGTCTGGTGTTCTGAATCTTAACATTTTGGTTTTTGAACATGTTCTGTGTGTTCAAAAAGTGTTACATGGCCGTTGAACGCGTCGACGTAGTAAGATTTTGAACATTCGGACACGTTAAATCGTTGAACACTAATGTTAAGGTCTCTAACATCAAGTGTTCAAAAATGAAACACAAAGGTATTAAAAACTGAACACCACACATTCAATTGATGAACACTAGTGTAAACATTTGGAACACCATTACACGTTCAAAAAGTGTTACAAAAAAGCGTTCAAGCAGTGTTCTATTTATTAACACTTAGATTTACAGTGATATATGGTAACGGTTCACTAGCTATCTATCAAAAATCCGGAAAATGGTCCGGATATATATCACGTATTATGATAACCCCCACCCCCACCCCTTTTCGTGGTAAAAATTTGGTTGATTATATAGGGAATCACTGAAGCATGACTGGAGCGGGCCCCCTTTAGGTCAGTCAGCGGGCCCCCCTTATGAAAAGTTCTGGATCCGCCACTGACACCGTTAAAATTGTAAACTTGTGTTTTTGTTATAAAATAAATTCAAGTTCTTCGTGTACATATTGTCACTCAATATTTCATTTTATTACTTCAAAAAAAAAATTGGTGTAGAAACTGCCTCATAGGTAGTTACGGCGAGGACAGACGTTATAAAATTTACAATTTTCTACTGCACAATGTGTAGACAAATACCATGAGTCATAAGTCCATAACTAGTCGAGTTACAATACCTTTTCTACTATCCACACGAACCCCAAGTGAAAAAAGAAGCTTCGAGTGAAACGTGTTAGAATAAATTCCCTCACAAGAAGTCAAAAATAAGAACAATTATTGAAATCATATAGGAACCAATTAAAAAAGAGAATTGAAAGTGTTGTGCTCTGTCTATTGAACCGTGAAGTTCAAATACAGTAAAAACAAATCTATCCAAAACACAAAGTTTAATCTTCCTATATATAAGATATGAATTTACGCCAGCTTTTTACTTGTCTGTTGTTTTAAAGTGAACAGATATTGAGCTAGATTAAACTGGGTGTTTTTCCAAGTACAGCTATTTGTAAGATCCAGGCAGAGGGTGATTCATGTATGTCTCAGAACTGCTTTATTCTTTTATAAAATAGGCAGCTAAGATTGAAATACAGTTTGCAAGCTTTTTTTTAAATTTTGTTGAACGGTTGCTATGGAAACATGCAGCTTTTTTTTTTAGGAATTTATGATGAAATCTGACATGAAAATTGGGAAATATCTACTTTTTGGTTGCAGCAATTTTATGATAGACAATTTCAAGAAAAAAAATAATTTCAACATATAATTAAGCATTATCTGAATTTTATATTTTGATGTTGAGGTTGTGAAATTTTTTTTTTTAAAAAGGCTAAATCGGTATTTAAAAAGGTGCAAAAATCTGTATTTTGACATTTGCTGAAAATAGCTTAAATATCATATTTTAAATCAAAGAAAAAATGACATTGGGCAGATAAGTTCATTATAAACTATGATTGCATCTTAAAGTTCATATATTGAATTATTTAAAACAGGAAAAAACATCTGTTTTTTTTTGTAATTTTGTGTTACCATAGCAACAAAAATTGATAAAATTCATAAAAATGACAAAACACAATACTTGTTCATTATCAAAATGTTTGCTATTTTTTTTTATTAATGTAATTTAACTGACAATAAAAACTTATAATTTGTTTGAATATGATAAAAAATATATTAGCTTTAATTTAAGTGGCTGAAAGACCATAACAACATAAAAAAAAGCCCTAGCAATGGGTCTGAAATTGCTGAATTAATTCAGAATCAGCATCAAATACATGGTTTTCTAGGTATTGGATACATATAAATGATGGAGTTTGAATTATATACTCAACAGTTAGATAGTTAACACTAGATCTGCTTTTGGTAACTATGGGAACAAAAAAGTTCAGATTTGATACAAATCATTATGTACCTTATAATATCTGTTTTGCGGCACTGGAAATTAACTTCTTTCAGCCATAATCAGCGAGCAACTATATTTCTCTATATTTACAACTCATATGTCTTGATTTCATGAAAGGGTCATTTGGTTATTGTAATAACAATGTATGGCATAGAAATTTTAGATGGAGTTATAAATGTGGATTTATAGGACTGCTGAATTCAGTGGTTCCTCAAAAATTTGTATTCTGGATTTTTCTCAATATCTCAAAATTCAATTTGCATTTTGGTCTAGAATCGTAAAAGTAAATGCATGTGGTACTTATACATCTTCGGATTTCAAATGTTTGGCTTTGAGCGTTCCTGATGAAGGTAAATCCAGAAAAGCGAATATCAGATGTACCATCTCAAATGACAAATGAACAATAATTTATAACTATAAATGTGCCAGAAGCAATATTTCATTTGCAGCAGGTCAAGTTTACGAGCTTATTTCATCTACGCCAGTGACTTGCAACCTTACGACTTTTCGTGGTGCCCAAGAGGTTTGCATCCTGTTCTGCTAATTTTTTTTTTGTATCTATATAATTATTGATTATCGTTGTTAATCTCAACGAAATTGGTTTTCTTGCTTGAGCCTGTACTGCGAAAGCGAGAAAAGCAATTGAGTTGAGATGACCAATGATAATCTGTTTATCACTATTTTATATATGTCAATTTCATAAGCAACGCCCACGTGCCTCCTTAGTTATTAGTGATAATTTTCCATCTCAAGCGAGTAGCATGATATGAAAAATTATCATAAAAAAAAGATCAAAGGAAAAATGCACAACATAGCGATAAATTGGCATACCAAATAACATTGACTTAACATAAGCAGTTCATCTAAACTGATCTAATCACAAACTAATATGTGTAAACTAAGATAAGTTTCAAAGTCATTAGACTGTGACTAAGGGGCGAGGCCAAATATTCTCCATGGAAATGAGATGGGCCAATGCTTATACAACTGAATACCAATTAACATTGGCCTACCACTAATGGTTCCCCTTGAACTAACCTAATCACAAAATAATACATGATAACTTAGAAAAATTTTCAAAGTCAATAGACCATGACTGAGGGGGCAGGGTCAAATATCTCCATGGAAATGAGATGTGCCAATACTTATGCAACTGCATACCAAATATGATTGACCTACCACTTGTGGTTCATCATAAACTAGACATAATAACAAACTAATACATTGTTGACGCCGTCACCGCCTTCGCCGGAAACAGCATACCTATGTCTCGCTTTTTGACTCTTTCAAGGCAAGACAAAAAACCCGCAGTGGAAGAAAGACGGACACCTCAGTAGCCAAACAATGACAATAAATAGCTGTCCCCAACAGACTACATAACTTAAGTTTGAGTAACACAAATCAAACCAGAAATTGTGCTCATGATAAGCAAACATCGCACATACAAGTAATAGGAGCCTGTAATTCAGTGGTTGTCATTTATAGCTCTGTATCATAAATATTTTTTCCCTTAATGTTCTGTATTTTAATCATGCCGTTTGTTTTCTTGTTTCAATTGTCTTACATTTGTCAAAACAAGGCCTTTTTAAATAGCTTGCTTTTTGGTATGGGTTGCTTATTGTTAAAAGATATATGGTGACCTGTAGTAAATTTCTATGTCCTTTGATCTCTGGTGAAGATTTGTCTCATAGGCAATCATGCCACATCTTATTTTCATTTCAGTGATGTTGTAAAAAGGAATATGAAAGGGATGACAGAATTGTACTTTAGGCTATTCAAGAACATACAAGATAATTTCTATTAAAATTAAAGACATAAAATTTATTCAACCTTTTTTTTTAATTTATTCAAATGTTTTTTTAATTGTATTACAATGAAATGTCATGTTGGTCCACTGGATGGTGATTCACTGGATTGTGGCATTAGAATCATGTTGGTCTACTAGATTGTGGTTCACTGGATTGTGGCATTAAAGTGGGTGCCATTGATGATTTCATGGCCTCCTCTAAATCCTTGTTCTTCTTATTCTGATTTTCTACAAATGTCATCATTAACTTCTGATTGAATGACACATATCTGTCTGTGCACAGGTTAGCACAATCATTCTGCAATAAAAACATTACACCTGAAAATTTATCATATGATGATGATTGTTTTTATGACCTTGACTACCCATTAGTAGGGTCATACACAGTCAGCCCTTGATTTTTAAATTAAAAGTAAAATGAACAATAAGTAGCTTACCATGGTTTTGTACTAAATGTAAAGAAACATCAATCTGTATTTCCATGTAAATATGTTACAGTTATATAACTTATTTAGACAAGCGAGGGTTTATAGCTTCAGATGTTATATAGATACCTATAAATGTACTAGTTACCAAATGGAAAAAATTTGGTAACGTAAAAATGCAAAATAGCAGGTACTAAAATATAATGAGAAAGTTTACCCAACTAGTTTGTTCCTTAAAATCAAAGAGCTATTTATATACATAGGATGAATAAAAATGCTACACAATTATCATTTATACTTTGTATAAGGAAAATTATACAAAATATACACATATTTGACAAACAGAAAGCAAAACAGAAATGAAACTATTAGGTATAGCTTACCCTTTTATCAAATATAGTAAGAACACTATTTTATCTTAATTATAGTTACCTCTCCTCTGGATAAGTTTTTACTGTGAAAACGTTTGACACAACTGTTAAAACACTGTTCTGTTAACACATTGTACAGCAACAAAAAATCTCTCAACTGAAAAACAATAAAAATATCATTTAGTTTATCAAATCAGTCTACAAACATATGTTTGGATAACCTATGTAAAAATTAAAGATATTTCTGACTCAAATAAGTTTTTCTGTGGCACTGTATTTCCTATGGTTTTGTGATAAAATTAATTTATTTAGATACTGGTATGTGAATGAATATATATTACATTGTAACATAATACTGAATTTTCCTTCGAAGTTTTTACGTGATAATCTGCTCAATAGTTTGTTTTTTGAAAAACCATGGCTTAATATAAAGATTGATATATTATCCCATTAAAACGAATCATGATACTTTGTTCTTGCAACTTCATGTAGATAGGCGGAGCTTTGACTATCTGGTTTAATCTGATATTTTTTATGTTAAACCATGATTTAAACTCCGCCTTTTTGTTACGCCTGATGACAGTTTAGTGAATTCATGTGGACAAGGATTTCGTTTGTTTTACAAATAGGATTTCTATACCTGAGTCGGATTATTTTTTCCAATGCATATAACAAATTCGATACAATTTTGTTGGGGAACATATTTAAAAAAAAATGTGTATGACAAATCAGAGCTGGAATATTTCGTTCTAAAAATTCCCAGGACAAAAAAAAAAATGAATGTATGTATGGTATTTAGAGGAGCCCGAGTCGCTCATTTCAGAAAAATAACTTTTTGTCATGTCAGATTCCTACTGGATTGATTTTCCCGTGCACGCGCTCAACAGTGGGTTTGAACAACACTCCCACTGGATTTTTATTGGATAAAAAATCACCAGGACACTTTTGAATGATGCTACAAAACACATACACCACGCCTTACTCATAAACATATTTAAACGAACTCATCCTCCAGATTCGTTGTTTAAATATGTTAACTCGTAAAAAGTGTGGTATATATAATACATGTATGTATAGGAGGCATAGATTATATGCTATCTCACAAAAATTGCATTTCATATGAAATGTGAAATATCTATTACCACACAAAACAACAAACTTATAAATGGACATGAACAAGGCTTACAACTTCATCTTATTACACACAATTTTTTTTAACATGTAAATTTTGTACATGTACATGAAATATATATGCGATGTTAATTTCACTGAAAAGCTTCCTACATACATGTAGTAGCAAATAAGTAATCTTGTATTTGAGACATTTTCTTCTGGATACTATCTTATGATCATAAACAACTGTCTGTCAATGTTTGGTAGAATTCCATGATAGTTTAAGAAAGTTATTAAAATTTCAAAAACTTTAACCACAGAGTGAATATTTGTGGACACCACCAACAACGACGACTACGGAATGTAAGATCGCTACGTCTAGCATTTTCGACAAAAGTCAAAACAAATAGGCTGCAGAAATTATTTTTGCCAGTAGAAATGAAGTTGTTACCTTTGATATTTTTAAAACAACTTTGATACAAAATTCATGAATTAGTGCATAGCTGATTTTTTCAACAGAAAAAAATCGGTCAATATGCTCATTTTAAGGCTAGAAATAGAAACCTAGTTTTTTTAATGATAGAGATCAAATTTCCTTTCTTTGGGGGCGCTATTTTGATGATATATCAAACAATTATAAGAATTACTGTCTACTACAAATATATAATAGGCACTGGCTACGGTTACATGGAAATGTAACAATAATAAGAAAATTATTATTACATTGGAGACTATTAATTGCCAGAATGTATGATTGGGTAAGGAACTGATTAATTAAGAATGTAACAATAATACTTGTGTCTGAAGTTACATTGCTACATTAACCCTTTCTTCCATAATGATGCCTTTTGACGTTTTGAATCAAGTATGCACACAAGAATTTTCTATTGAGGAAAGGGTTAATGCACTGCATTGTAGCATGGGACTAGAAATATGTTAAAATAAAACTGGAAATTTTTTATTTGATATTTAACAATATTGCATATGATACAATTTTTTTATTTTTTTCATTTACAATGACAGTTTGTACAAATCGAGTATATTATTTTTGAAGCATGTTTTAGTCCGACACAGTTTTGGTGAAACAACTCCAAGCAGCCATCACAAACCAGTGATGCTGCATTGTGCACATCTGTATTGCATAATGTACAATTCCATTCTGCACCATCCCTTTTTTTAAAGTTAAAGATTTTGAAACAAAATTATGTCCTGCAGGATACATGTATTCAGAAGTTCACAGTATTAATTTTAGTTCACTGTTAGCAAGCAGTTTGCATTTGATATATTAATTTTTTTAGTTTGCATAACTGTATAAAATTTGGTTATAAGAATCACTTCATCCATAATAGTTCAAAGTATAATGACCGTGTGCATTTAATTAAATATGATTATTCAGTGAACACCTTTCTCAGCCCAAGTTCTTAACAACGAACTATTAAGCTATATATTTGCCTTTGGCACCGCTGAACTGTAGGAGTATGCTTCAGAACACCTAAATTGTAGGAGTATGCTTCAGAACACCTAAATTGTAGGAGTATGCTTCAGAACACCTAAATTGTAGGAGTATGCTTCAGAACACCTAAACAATACATAAAACTATTCAAACACTTAACTTCTATTTGTTGAATATTATTTCCATGTAACCAGAGCCAGTGCCTATATAATATTGTTATTGATGATAAAAGTAAATCATGAGTGACAGAGCTGTGAACTCTAAACAGGCAATTGATAGTTATAATAGTACACCAATGTTGTTTCTTGTAAATGTATATTTGTGCAAGTCTAATAATGGCAAGGATTTGTATTACACAGAAAAACTATTAAAATAATTGAAGTTAAAAGAAAACAAGAATGTGTCCCAAGTAAACAGATGCTCCACCTGCACTATCATTTTCTATGTTCAGTGGACAGTGAAATTGGGGTAAACTAAAAACTCTAATTTGGCATTAAAATTAGAAAGATCATATCATAGGGAACATGTGTACCAAGTTTCAAGTTGATTAGACTTCAACTTCATCAAAAACTACCTTAACCAAAAACTTTCAACCTGAAGCGGGATGAACGAACGGACGGACGAACGGACGGACCCACAGACCAGAAAACATAATGCCCCTCTACTATCATAGGTGGGGCATAAAAATGAATTTTTGGAATAACAATGAAAAGAAAAAGAAAAGTCCTGTCCCTAAGTTTCTGTGTGGCATACCAGATTAATATGATGGATTGTTGGTTTCTTAAATAATGTATAATGGCATATTTCTTGCTCAGATTTCGTGCATGTTCAGGAGAATCCCACAAGCACCAAGAGACAAGTCTTTTCAAGTTTGACGTATTGACACAGGCACTTTTTTCTATCCATATAAATATTTATTTTGATAGTCGACCTTCCCATGTATAGAGACAAGTGCCCGTGCATGTTATTAATCAAAACACGTTTGATTTCTTGTTTTGAAATGATTTCTAATTGCTTTAGGTTGAAATTATGAAAAAGATTAAATTATAAATATAATTAGTACATTTCTACTGTGTGTAGGGTCTTCTAAATTTACTGCCATGGTCAATTATATTTTGGAGTCGTTTTCACATGCCGTTCGCTTCAGTTGCAGGGAAAGAAACGAATGGACCGATTGTAACCATTTTATACGTTTTGTTTCAAAGGCCTCCTTTTGGGAGCACCGTTCGGAGCTTATGGTATGGACGGTGAGTTAAAATGTTCGATAGCTCAACCAAGGACGTATAACTAATATACGTCCTTGGCTCAACCTATTAATTAATAAATGACAAAATAATCTAAGTACGATCTTTTAATTATTTAATTTCTAATATATTTTCATTTATTATTTGTAATGGTCACTTTTAAAAATAGGAAGACATGATTTTTACAACTGAAGAATTTTATTTAGCCCCGGCTGAGTGATTTTAATTTTAGAATAGAATCTGGAATCTAGAAATAAAATCTTTACCTGGTGCCTAGAAAATATAGGGTCTGAGTGTCAACACTGTTCTGATAACGTAGTAGAAAATGGACTTGGTCAGTTTGTTTTAAAGTGCTCTCCTTCTATAAATTTATAATTCATAGAAAATGTATTTCAAAAGTTTCCTACCTGAGAAAGATTATAATGCTTCTAATCAATCTTTTTATCTGAATTATGAAAAATGAAGGTTTAGATTTCAATATAGTTTTAATAGTCTTTATCTAAATAGAACTTTGCAGATGATTTGCAGATGAGACAGGTAAAAAATCATGAGTAAAAGTTATGAAACAACCAGAATTTCCCTCTTTGTCACTGGTTCTTTCTGAGTCCTCGTGATATAATTATATTTAAAATAAAAGAGAGAAAGAAAACGAAAATGGACTTGAGCAATTGTAGGATAGGATGTTCGTCAAAATAGCAAATTCATTTATTGTTATGCTTACTTATGCTGAGACTACTATAACACTAAGTTATGTGTTATAGAAGTATCAGGCTAATATAACTAGTATGTCGAAAACCCACTAGTAAAAGTCGGTTATAATGCTTCATGTTATAGCGTAGTGGTAGGTGCCTCTTGTCAGGGCCGTAACTACATTGAGGCAAATGAGGCAAATGCCTCATGTTAGAAATTTCCACCAAAAAAAAATGAAACAAAAGATTGTCTTAAACGATTTCAAAGAATTTAATAAGAAGTGATATGTTCAATTTAACATGAACGACATGCGTCGGCTGCAAAAGAACACCGAATGAGTAAAATTGTTTTCATGGAAAGTGTCTAGCAAAGAAGCAAGTTCTCTTCACTCTCTGATATCGCCCCTGCATGTTTTTCGTGATCCATGTTTCTATTTTACTTTTGAGTTTTCAGAGTTGATGGTCTAGTGTTTGTACTTCGGTGTCCCGGGTTTGTCTTTTGTTAATTTATTGTCCTACTTTATGACTATAGTCTTGTTAAGTTCTTCATTGATCAGTGTTAGTAAAATTAATGTATCTGATCATTTCAATGAAATAAGATCGAAGATGAAAGTTAGAGAAATAAAAATATCAACAGTTCCTCTGTGAAAATGTCAAAACCAGGACATATATAAACAATATGTTATCATAGACACTAAAAACATATGAAATAACGAACACATATTAGACAAAAACTTAGACAAAAGCACAATGACTCAAATTGATGAACTGAGTCCTCTAGTCTGGTAGTCTTAGCAGCTTCTACTCCATTGCTGTTTATGTTTTGTTAAAATCCTGTTATAAGTCGCATTCAATGGTCTGGTTATAAACAAGTAAACGAGAGATAACTATGGTAACGACCAATTAAACACAGCAAGGCCCGTGACACAGATATAATATTATTTTCAAGGAAAGACGTTATGACTTAAACAAACATAACATATCAGCCTTGTGACATTAGCAGTCACAACTTGGAAATTGAATGCATTTCTTTTGTCGTAAAATTTTGTTTTCAATCGGTTCTAGCTGTAAGATTTTAAGTTTAACTTAAATTATTCATACGATTAGTTGCAGTTCGTTGGAATATATGACATAAAAATCACCAAAGTTATAGTTATCCATACTGTTCAGTTAAAAAAAAAGACGTCATATTTGCTAAAGCATTCCCATAAGTGAATTAATAAGTAAAACAATTGAACATTCAGATATTGTCTTTTATATTAATTAATGCTGAATCACAAATTGCATTATTTATACATCGAACCTGTTGCTTTTTTTAGCAACTGTGGCACAGATTCAGGAACCCCCCCAAAAATCGAGTTATCTTTCTTAGCACACATCAAGAGCTTATAATGTTTTAAAAGTTTGGAATTACTAAATATACAATACTTAGACGGGCTATTCTTATTTCTACTAAACAAGACTCGTCAGCGTTGCTCGAATCAAATCAGTTGGGAGGTATAATTAAATACGAAAATGCATGGAGAGTATAAAAACTAAAAATACGCAAACATCTAGGATAAGCTATGCCTGTTTAAGAATACCCTAAGTGTTTCGAATAATTCAACATTTTAGAAACCATGTTAACAGTTCATTTACAGAAAAAAAGCCATATTAAAAGTATTTCATGTAAGCAAACGTCCACCTGCAATAGACTGATCAATCCAGTGGTTGTTAAACTTATTATACCTGATAAAACAAAGAAGATGTACTTATATTACATCGTTTTATTACAATGATCAACTGGTTGAGAGAGCTTTTTTTTGTCTGGTTTAATAGATATCTAGAACACAAAGTCAATTCATATTAGACATCGGTTGTCTTCAGTGTATACCATTAATAAAACAAATTTTTTTTTAGATGAAATTCATTATATTCTTCATACTAAGCAATCTGTATTGTCTTTGTAAAACCATTTAATTATATGATGCAGTATTCCAGAGGGAGAGAAATTTCTGTATATATTTAGAAGAATTGAATGTTCTGTAATGAATGCTTCACCATGAAATAATGCCAAATTACATCAAACGAAATCCTTCTAAATTATTTTAAAAAAAAATCTATAATTTTTTTCATCATGATATTGTGGAGCAAATAAAATACGTGGGTGTATCTAATAAAAATACATCATATAAAACATACAAATAACAAAACATAAAATTGCTCACTCTTTTATTTTTTTCTATCCAGTTTATCTATATTTTTAACTGTAATAATAACGGTAGCTTGCACACAATTGAACCTGCATACCCGAATGATCACTTTGTCGTGTGATATTTCTGATGGAAGTCTGTATTTTTAAAAGACATGTGGAGAGTCATTTTAAATTTGTCAGTGTTTTGTGTAAATGTTCCAGACCGTATGAGTATTTGGACCGTACGCGTACGGTCTGGGCCGTATGCATACTTTTTCAAAATACGCATACGGTCGGACCGTACGCGTACGGTCTGACTAATATTAAGAAGTTGGTCAAGTTTATTAGATACAAATGTATATCAACATAACTTATATCTAAAATTAATATAAAAAGTTCAATAGTAATTGAAATAAAAACTCTTCATATTATAACTATTTAAAAAAATCACTCTTATTTAATCTGTTAATCTCCTGTATTTAGCATGTCAGTAATTGAAATTGAAGTTATCGGAAGTAAACATAGAGTGGGAGAACAATAGTTTTAGAATATTTAGGAACTTTACAAAAAAATGCATATGCAAAGGAACATGCATGAAAAAAACATGTTAATGTAAAAAAAAATATGACGTTCTTTGTGGAAACCAGTGTCACCTTGAGTAACAAAATAGAATTATCGGATAAACAAATATTTAATTTCAATTGTTCGCTTCTTCACTTTATCCATCTAACTGTAATTATAACCATTTGTATAACGAAAAATAAAGATTTTGATAAATGTTTGTTTGAATTTAACCCATATGATCCCAAAACATGTATGGTCAGCTGGACCGTACGCGTATACTCATACGGTCGGGTCCGACCGTACGCGTATGGTCCGACCGTACTAGTATACGTATACGGTCCGGACCGTACGCGTACGGTCCAAATACTCGTATGGTCTGTAACATAAACATTATATTTAACCTATTTTTACTGGATCAGACTAATTAAACAAATTAATATAACTGAATACATTTTTTTTAAACTCTAGCAAACACTGAACATAAATAAAACAATAAACAGACGAAATATTCAACGTTTCATTGTAAGCTTTAGTTTGGCGATAGGAAATCCAATGACATGTACTATATTACGTATAAAGTTTTACCACAACATTCAAGGGGAGACAAGCCTGGGTTCTACTGGGATTAAGTCATTTGATCAACTTTTAAAACAGACAAGAACAAGATTACTTTTTTTTTTTTTTTTTTTTTTAAATCGGACGATGTTGTTTTTCAAACTAATTTAGAATATAGAAACAAGCTTTTTTTCTGCCTCCAATTTGCATTTTTCCAAATAAACTTAGAATAACGTAGTCTGAATCAGTCTATTTATTACAAGTACAGGCGGCATTCTCACCTCCTTGCAAAAGATGAATGGTCGGTGCCCATTTTTCTTCAAAAAGTTAAAAATGGGGACTAATTGATAACATTTGAAAAAACTAGGTGTGGCACCATCTGAATTTAAATGCATTAGATTTACCCCTGCTGAGTGCACTTGTTAAAAACATTAATGGTGATCTCATTTATAACTATTGTTACACGCATATGTCATAAACCTCGCAGGAGAAGAAATAAAACATAGACAGTGAAAAAGACACATTTGAACGGAAATAACATAAAACCATTGCATAAGGAAGTTGTTTGTCATATTTAATTTATACGATGCATATTCGTCATAGTCTGTTATGATGAATCTCCCCAGTAACAAGTGTTTTAGTCGTGAACCAATGGGGTACTTTCTTCATAAACCTCGATGTCAATTATCCAAAACGAGGAATAGATGATAATTTCATTAAAACCGGAAAAAGAACTGTTGTTTAATTGTTTTTGCATGAGACAAAATATGATGTACAGAATACAATAAATTATTTCGTGAATGGTTTTATTTTATTATGAAGTTTTTTGTACTTATTTCAACTTTTTATGATGTAGTTTATCTTCTGGGTGTAAGACAATAGAAAGGATGTCGGGTTAAATTTCATCAATGTTCAAATAAATGAGATGTGCGGTATGTCTGGTCCCATGTTCAATGAGACAGCAACCAAACGACAGAAATTACAAAAGATTTGTCAGAAGAGGTACGAAATGGTTATTTAAAACCATATAGTAGTATGATATATGCTGCAGTGTTGTATAAAATGTAGCATTTAAAATCATCGGAATATGGAACCGATCGGTCATTTGTCTTTTTGGGCGCTTAATTATGGGTTTTTTTCACATCACATTGACATTAAACGTACATGAACATTTTTTTTAAAACTTAAAGTTGAATTTCCACCTCTAATTTAATTGCAATGGAAACAGACTTTTTTTTTCACTTTCCTTCTGAAAATTTTCAAATCAACTTAGGATCAAACTTTCACCCCACAAAAGGTGAATGGTCGGTATCTCCTGCATAACATATACATGGCAATCATGATGTGAAGAAAAATAACTTACTCCCAAACGAATAAAAATATATCATTCTTAACAATTATTTATTCATAAATAGACTTGCTTTACTATATTCGTTTGCTTTCCAATTGAAATTGTTTGTTTGTTTGGGCTGAATTTTGATCTGTTTTATCTCGGAGGTGAGATTGACCTTTGATCCTGTAATCATAAAACACATTGTCCAGTGACGGATTTTATAGAATTTATCTAGTAACAGATTGATTTATTTAAATATAATATCTTAAGATAATTTCAGTTAAAGATAAATATGACAAACTTTTGTAATTATTTCTACCATTTGGTATCAAATAGTAACATCAAACAGTAATTTTGAAAGAAAAAAGCAGCAATTGTTTTTATTGTTCTCAGGCCTTGAAGAAATACCTATCTCTATTGATAGCCAGCCTTTGAAGTGAAAAAGACACGGAGGAAATTAGAAACTTTTTTATTACCATTAAAGTTATTGGTATAACTGAATAATGAGGACAAACAATAAAAAAGGTTACAGTTCAAGTGTCCATAGATTTACAGACATACCATAGGAGTTACGCACTGATTTCACCGTGAAATGGCATCCGTAAACAAAAGGATTAATTTTAATGCTTAACGAAATGTGGTTTTATTAAATATACCAGTACCGTTGCATTTCAATCATAGAGCGCACACTCTCACACTAACACACAACATACACAAAGTTAGATGGCTGTGACAAGATTGACATTTTCCGTAATTTATATGCCACTAAATGTAAAATAATCCAATTTCGAAAATGCAAAGATATGTAATTGCGGAGCGGCCACAGTTGAAATTAGCACTCCAAAAAGACTACCAGAAAATGCTTAAAATCTTAACTTTCTTCGATCTTTCTTACAAATCTCATTCATATTTTTGCACCTTCCAAACCGAAGCCGTCTCCAAGACTTGAATGTTTTCCGGGTTGATTAGAAAATTACTACAAAATCTAAAGCAACTGGCATAATTAATAAAAAAAAATTGGAGGAATTATTCAAGCAACACGTCTTTTATATAAACAAATCTCTACGTAATATATTAAAACTTGGTCTGCCACCCATTGAGATAGAAAAAATCTTTTATAATGAAAGTAAAAATTATATCCATATTATACTGCTCTGTTTTGTACAATTGGTAATAATTGATACTAGTGTTAATATAAAATCTGTGTTTGACACAATAATTAATGATTTCTGTCAGTCAAACTGTCGAAGATGTACTCCTTCACCCGATCTAAAACAAAACCAGAAAACAATGATTGAATTAAGACGCTAATTCCAGATCCTATCTGGTCATACTTCATTTGATTGAAGAAATATGTATCATTAATTTCTCATACAAATAATCAGAGACATTTTACTGCGGTGCCGAAACATCTTGATGTTTTTGTTCACTACTATTGCTTGTTTCCTCTTTCATTGCTGTTGGCAGTTTCTCAAATTACTTCTCAGGAATCCCAATGTTGAGCTTGCCTTTTTTGTTACGTTAGATATAAGAGTCGTTATTGCTGTTAATTAGGCCTATCTATTATAAACCATTGCGATTACACGTCCTATTTTTTTTCGAATGTGACCTTCCAATTAAACTTATCAGCGGGTTTGTACCTCCATGAGCAACACGACAGATACGACACGTGGAGCAGGATCCACTTGCCCTTAAGAAATACCGAGATCATCCCCTGATTTTGGTAGGATTCGTCTTTAGATTTCTATGTAATGTTTTTTTTGTTTTTTTTGTCAGTTTGTGTAGGCATGTAAAATGGGTGTAAATGTCTCGTTCCTACCTGTATCAAAAGCAAACAAGGAAGCATCATAGGCAACTTGAATGAAGTTGATACCAGGTGACGATAAAACGATCGGATTTCATACGAACGCAACTGTCTGTGGCTTTATCATTTATATATATATAAAGCTAACAAGTCTAGAAATTGTTCATTAAATTTATAATTTTTATTTGATAGACTTATGACGCTGCTCTGTAAAATCTGAGTTAACGTTTTCGATAATAGATTGTAGGACGGGATGAATTCACAATAGCAAGTTCAGTTGGCTTTGATTGCTCTCGTTTCGTTAGTACTTGTGTGTTTTGTTATCTCTTTATGTTAACTGAGGATGAAACTTTCTTCGCGTAATGATTTTTTTTAAATGTTCTATGTACTTTATGTTGGTCCACATGTCGAGATAAAAAGTAAATATAAACTATAAAATATAAAAGGATGTCACCCTTTCCCCCATTGCCACTAGGCGGCAGCCATTTCAAAAACTTTTAACAGTGAATGCACATATTTGCATGGCTATTCATTTTTCTGTAAATTTTCAGTACATTTAGATCATTTTTAAAAACATGACATTTTTGCTGTTTCCATGGCAACGGCAGCCATTTTGAAAGTTTCAAAGTCAAAAGTCTCATCTATACATGCCAGTTTACAATACTATTAAAAATCATTAGTTTTGGAGCATTTCGTAAATATTTGACTTTTTTGCAGTTTCCATGGCAACGGTGGTCATTTTGGAAATTTCATCTTCAAAAGTCTCATCCAAACTTGCCAGTCTACAATCATATTAAGTTTCATCAATTTTGGAGCATTTTGAAATTTTTGACATTTGTGATGGTTCCTATGGTAACAGAGACCATTCCCAAAATTTAATGGCATATACCACATTGGGACATGGGAGGGACCATACCATCAAAGTTCCGATCAATTTGACCTACCATTTTAAGAAAGTAAATGCCACTTTAAGGTTTTTGGACCATTTTGACCTGTTTTGCATTGTTTCCATGGTAACGGCAGACATTTTCGAAATTCCAACGCCAAATTCCACATCTACCAATGTTGCTCATCGTTACTGTGAACTTTATAAAATTTGGAGCATTTCCATATTTTTGAAATTTTTAGTGTGGTATCCATGGCAACATAGCAGTTCCAATGATTGCCAAAATCATAACAAACCGGTATATAGTGGGCACCTACATTGTATTAAATTCTAAAGATTTTATGCCTAAGCATTCTCAAATAATTTAGCATACTCCAAAATTAAATTTTTTCACCATTTTCCAGTTTCCATGGTGATGGCAGCCATTTTTTAGTTCCAAAGTTGCACTGCAACTGGAAAGTCTGGGTTCCTTGTTATAGTGAACCATCATTCGGATTGGTACTTTAGGCTCTGAGATAGCGGGTGGACAAAATTAGGTGGAAGAAAAATAATAATACGGAAAAAGAAACAGAGGAATAGAAATATGTCATCCGACATTGTCGATCGGGTGACATAAAAGGAAGACAACTCTCCACAAGAGACCAAATGACACAGAAGTTAACAACTATAGGCCACCGTATGGCCTTCAACAATGAGGAAAACCCATACCGCATATATATAGTCTGAATTACAGGCTTCTTACTTGAGACAGGCACATACAGAATGTATTGAGAAAGTTGTTTGAGAAAAAAATACTTGTATTGATTGTTTGTTTTGTTTTGCTTTCTTCTTCTTTTGGGGGGGGGGGGGGGGGGGGGGGGGCATTTCACCTATTCATTCAAGTTTTGAGACACATTAGAGATATTTAGAAGCAGTCATTTTTTAATCATCCTAATGCTATAGGAAAATTCGATCAAAGAAATTTTACAAACACAAAGATACTGAAGCGCTGATGTTCAACAGTCATTTCAAAAGCTCATAAAATTCCCACAATTAATAACGATTGGAAAATTATCAAAATTATTTGTATTTAATTGTGTGTAGATTGCGATATATGGTATGTTTCTACCAAATCACATGTCACATTCAGCATATAAATTTCCCGTTGTATTTGTCGAAAGGAAATAAAAGGTAGAAAACTGATAAGAAAAGAAAGAAGCGATGACGTCTCAATAATAAAATTCAATTAAATAACACCATATTCGTTTTATTTATTCCACTTTAAATGTTTGATTGAGAAATTGTTCGAGTTATGACTGAGAGAAATTAAAAGGAAACAAGTAAAAATCAGAACATTAGCTCTCTTTCTCACTGATTTTATTGCATCTCAAATTGTACATCAACAAATAAATAAAGTTGCCGGGATTTCAAGCATCTGAATTTCCGATAAGTTAACTTTGATGTGTCTTAGGTGGCCTATTGCAAATCGTTACTGTACAAGGGTTTATTGCGGGTAGAACGATTCTAATTTCCATTACTTTAATTCACTAACAATAAAACGGTTGAAAAAAATTGTTAATTTCACTGGCATCCTTCTCACAATTATCATATTATAGAATAAATCATGTCGATTCCTCAAATTTAACTGATTTGTAAAATATCTTTCTTGATTTAAGATAACACAATATTATAAAGTGTCCTCGAATTATATAATAATTACGAAAAAATATATTGCACCTATAGATTCAAAATTGAACAACTAATATTTAGATAACACAATATTATAAAGTGTCCTCGAATTATATAATAATTACGAAAAACTATATTGCACCTATAGATTCAAAATTGACCAACTAATATTTGAGACTTTAAAAATTGTTAGTTATATCTATGAATTAAGAAAAATTGAAAGGAGTAGGTTCACTAAGACCCCTTTTTGGCCCCAAAATATAGCAGTTTTAGAAAATTGTGAAAATGTAATCTATAAGCTATATTTTGGAAAGTAAAATGCTTCTGCTACATAAATATGAGCTGTTCTTGACGATACAATGCACAAATATCGCGTTCTAGCATCATTAAGTCATGCTAAATTACTGAAATCTTCAAAATTTTAGCATTTTGGTCAATATCTAGACGGTTTCCGTGTAAAATGAAAGTGACCGCATTCGTGTTCATTCATAATATTGAAATATAAGTTGTATTTGATGATAATACAAAACATATATAAAGGTTGATGATGAACACGGATGCGGCCACATTCATTTTGACAAAAACCATCTGAAAAGTGACGTTTTTTGGCATATTTGATAGATTTTTCATATTTAAGCTTGAATCAGAGAGTTTTTAATGACTAAATCAGTTAAACTCTTTCACATAAACTAATCGAATCAATTGAAAGAGACACTTAAGTGTTTAAAAAGTGTCCAAAAACTTTCGTTAGATGAACCTGAAATTTGAGGCCAAAATCGGCCCTTACCGGACCTACTCCTTTGTCTCTTTAGTGAAGCAGCCCTTCTGTGGGTTTGGATGTTCTGTTATTCCAGAGTTTGTTTCGGTTTGATTTTGCTGCATATTTTGAATAAAGCGCTGAGGATACGAATACGGTATAATTTTACTTCTACAGATCTTAAAAAGTCTCCCATCCCCTTTGTGTACCATATATACATGTACTGTATATATACTTTCAAACTTTCAAAGATCAAGACCACCTGTTGAGTCACCCAAGGGGTGATCAAGTCCTACCACATCAGAAAGAAAAATATATGAGTTTCTAAATGAACAAAAAGAGGAAATTTATGTAAAATATGATGCCACTTATTATTTTATCTGGCAAAATCGCATATTTATGTTTTTAAATATGTGATCCTATGAAACATAATCCTCATATGGACAATTTATATGCTTAAAATGTAATAATTATTGAAATATTATCACAATAAAAAATCAGCAAAATAACTTATGTAACGAGCAATAAATCTAAATGTAAAAAGGTCGTAATGAAATGAGATATCTCAGAGATATAATCATATTAACTCAGATTGTATTTGTAGAATTTCATATGAAATGCAGATGAGCAATCGTAAAAATTATAATTTTCTTTAATATGATGCCAATTGTCAATTGAAATTTAATATTCAAAAATATAAATTTTAATTTCCATTTTAATATGTTTTTAGCATCCTATGTTGTTACTGATGGTATCTCTCAGACAGATGTAACACGTGATATCTACCTTAGTCAACGGTGTGCCAAGTGGTCGTTACCTTGAAGTATGATACCATACTTTACAATTCAAATCTATCTTTTATTCTGAGATTTGTTGAATATCTTGCACCCTGTCTTTATTTGGTTAATCAATAATCGCCGAACGTCAATGTCGACTGCCGTCTCCGGTTACTCCTATGTTCAAAACCTTAATTAATGTTCTCAAACAGCTATTGCAAGGATACATTCAGATACAAATATAGTAACCAGAGGACAATGACACCTTTTTGGGTATTGCTTTTGGAAAAAATTAATAAGCAGCCTTACAGAACACTTCATGCCATTCATTCTTATAACATGAGGTCTCTCGTTATGTATGTTCCAGTATTTTCTTTAGTGTTCTGTGTCGTTGTTTTTGTTATTGGTGAATTTAACATCTGAGTTCTGGTATTGTTTAAATTTCCCTAGTTCTTTTTTTTCTACATACCTTCGGAACAGACATGTGTATAATTTTTGATACACTGTTTTAATGTAAGAATACACCAATGGTATCATTAGTTAGTAGATATAGGAAGATGTGGTGTGAGTGCCAATGAGACAACTCTCCATACAAATAACAATTTAAAAAGTAAACCATTATAGGTTAAAGTACGGCCTTCAACACGGAGCCTTGGCTCACACCGAACAACAAGCTATAAAGGGCCCCAAAATTACTAGTGTAAAACATTAGTTGTTCTTTTGGACTCGTGATCTAGAAAAGAAACCGGACTTCATGTTTGCAGTCGACAGAAAAAGGTTTTTTGTAGACATATCTGTCTCTCAGTGATTTGTCTGAATATTTAAGAATTGGGAAACTCATTTTACCGTCTTCTGATTTCTGTGACAACATTGTTTGGTTGCATAACAGTTTTCAGCCATTAAAGACTCTAAATTTGCTCCTGCGTAGGACTAGTCGGCCTAGGTTCCACAGTTTATTTCACTCTTTAACCTGATCGATTTATAAATAACTCAATTGGGGACCACTAAATATCATGGAAACATTGTAATATAATCATGAAGATTAGAGATTACTGTATAAACCTTGGTATTGTTGTACCTGGGGTATATAGAGTCGATTTCAATAAATCAGATCAGATCTTCAACAGCTGGCAAAAACATTTCTGTAATTAAAATTAAGATATATAGCATACAACACACCGTATATTTACACAAGCTGTAAATTTGTCGGTATAGAGGTTTTATGTTATTTTCTTAACAATTTAATATTTTTCCTAAATGAATAAAGAAGTCCCTCCTACCCATAAACAATTTTAAATTTAAATGAACCACTTTAAATTTCAGGCCTACTTATTTAGATATTTTATCAATAAATTTGTTTACTGTCAAATACAGATTTAATCATATAGTGATAGAACAAATCCTGTAGACGCATAAGCTACTGTTTTTAACTGTAAACCGCGGTTGTTTTTATATGTGAACATTTTTGTCCTGATAAGAAAAGAAAAGATACATCAACAGTTTTTTTTAATGTTTTTCAAACAAAGAGGATTTGATCGTTAGAATTATTTCTAACATATATTATACTAAATTTTATGATAACATTTAGAAATGGTAACAGTGTTAATTAACATGTGGAAGTATTGGTACAAATATCATATTAAATTTCACGATACTATTGATAACATGTAGAAAAGAGGGACAGTCAAACTCATAAATCGAAAATAAACTCACAACGCCATGGCTAAAAATGAAAAAGACAAACAGACACACAATAGTACACATGACACAACATAGAAAACTAAAGCCTAAGCAACACGAGCCCCAATGTTAACAGTGTTAATTATAAACATGTGGAAGTATTGGTACAAATATATTAAATTTCATCATTATATTGATAACATGATCATTTAACATGTAGAAATGTTAACAGTTTAAATTAACATGTGGAAATATTGGTACAAGTATTATATCATATGTTCATGGTACTATTCATAACATGCAGAACTGTTAACAGCGATAATTAACTTGTGAAAATATTGGTTCAAGTATAATGTTTTATTTCTATTGTAGCAATGATAATATGTGTAGTATTGGAACACGTATATATAATACTCCACTGTGCAACCATGAAGATGTGTAAAGAAAGAAAAAAGCCAGCATTCTTTCATGTTTTGGTTTGTCTCAGATTGTAAATTACGTGTTTACACCAAATCCGTTGGATGTGTACTGATTGCTAATTTGATCTCGGAAACATGCTTTGTGTATTAGTTTTATGGGACTTTTAAGTTAGCTTTCATTTACCTCGAGTACTCTTTGATATGTTCTGGTGAATCGTGTCCTTTCAATGATTTTCACAGTTCGTTCTTGTATTTTGCTGATACATCACTTTCCCAGAGGAAATTGAGAGCTGGAAAAAAAATCTGTCGTATTCTTTAAGCATCTGTCTGAAGTCAGGAGCTTGATATTCAGTTATTGTTGTTTGCCGTCTGCGAAATGTCGCAGTTTGGCTTATTGCTTTAGCATTTATCAAGCCACTTGTTTTCTCTTTATGTAATTGTTTCTTCTTTGGTCATGCACGAAGGATTTAAAACAACACGGTATCGTTATGCTAATTGTTGAAGGCTTTCAGGCAAGGTTGTCTCCTTAGACGGTCTAATATATAATCAATATATATATTGTTATCTCACGGCACTTTTTTTTATCTGGAAACTTTGGTATACGCAATCTTCATGTATGGCCTAAAAATAAATATGATGATTTTTGCATTAAATTAATGTGCATGAGAGCAATTAGTCTCCATATAATTATTTGCAAGATATTTACTTGGCTAGCGTTAAAGATCGCTTGGGTACATGTACGATAAGTTCTGGACAAAACGAGCCCCTTTTTATACCGGAAGTTAAATCATGGTACTCCAAAAGGGTAACCATATCCTGTTTCACATACAAGTTACAACATATATTCCGATAATTATCGCAATAGAGGGAATATCATAAAGAGATGCATATCTATACATGACATGTATCTTAGTTGTTCAACAGTTCTATACAGCAGATGAAATGATTAAATTATTAATCGGAGACAGCAAGTGCATATTTTTGGTGAAATGATGTTAAAAAATAGACATCAGTTATAACGTGATTAGTGTCAGTCTAATAATCTATTTGTAAAACATGAAAAGTGACGGGTTACTGTAGCTGTGTTGATATCAGGAAACAAATTTATAATAAATAAACATACCTGATCATTAAGTCTTTTATTTGATACTGCTTTGTATAGTGAAGGTTCGATTTCGGATTTAATCTTAGTCTTTTACTTTGTTTTATAAGCTCTCCGACATATTCTTTAGGTGCAGAAGAATTATTTTATTTCAGCATCACTGAAGACCCATTGTTTGTCTAAAGATGCATGTGGTACCGCTAAATGATGTAATTAGCAGCATTTCAAGAAAGGTTCGCATGTATTGAGCAGTCTACTGCTGGAACCGTAGACTATCGGTACCCTATTTTTATAAGCTTATCAACCAGTTCTTTCGTGCTTTTTTTTTTTTTTTTATTGTTACTTGATTTTCAGTTTATAAGTTATGTAACTGAAATTGAACAACCGGGTTACAGCATATGCACTACAAGAAAGTGTTTCAGGCAAGGGTGAAGGTTGGTATCTATTGAAACGTTTAAACCCGCTGCAATTGTTTGCATTTGTCCTTAGTCAGGAACCTGACATTCAGTTGTTGACATTTCAATTTTGTTAATGTGGTTTATAAGTGTTTCTTGTTTCTCTTGCTTTTTTTTTATTATACCATTGGTTTTCCTGTTTGAATGGGTTTACATGTTATTTTGGTAGCCCTTTATAGTTTGCTGTTCGGTGTGACCCAATACTCCATGTTGAAGACCGTACTTTGACCTATAATGGTTTACTTTTATAAATTATGACTTGGATGGAGAGTTGTCTCATCTGCACTCTTACCAAATCTTCTTATATCTAAATTCAATCTCACTAAAATTAAGACCAATCGCTACTCGCTTACACACAGGATACAACAAAATCAGATATATCTATATTTTAATTAGAGTGAGAGAATTTGACCTTCGAGGATTTTGGCTACTGCGTTTAAACACTTGTTGATATTATTTTTAAAATATAGCGGTTTTTTATTGTAGTTTATCTTCTCGAATTGTTGGTTTCAGTAGTTAAAGGACCACGACGGATGTCAAAGAACGACGAAAGCAGTACAACGTACAAGTGATATTCAACTTCGATGGAGTTGCGATGGTCGGACGAGGGAGTTGGTTTTGTAACAAAGTTATCTGGGAAAGAACTTATTACTGGCACTATTATATTCAATGTATCATCTAAATGAAGATACTACAAAACAACTCTCGTCAGATAAAGCATACTTTTCTTTCAAGGATCGTTTCTTACTTTTGTCATTAAAATGATGAATAATTTTACGAGCGAAAACATAACTAGAAATGCACTTCATCTCAACAAACCGTGGCACAGCGGACGTGTGGCCGTTAATAATCCCCTGTTGTGTGCCAGTAAAGTTAATACACGTGGCCGAACTATACAGTGATTTATTTTCCACAATTTTTTTACATTTGTGTTTTATTATACAGTTCTGGTGTTAGAAATATTTGAAATTGTCACTTTTGAAATCATCCAAAACGAGGTCAGTTTAGGTGGTCCAAACAGAGATGGAGTCGCACCAAACCGACCCTGGGCATGTGTTGTTAGTTTTGTATGCTAATTGGAAGATATGTTTCAACGTTTAACATTTATATAATAAACGAGGATCAAAAATCAGTTATATCTTTTGAAGAGAACAAGAAACATGCTTCAGAAGTACAAAAGACTTATTTATAAACATTTAATTGGATTTGTTTGCCAGATGTAACAGGATGCAGTAGAATTAAAGATATTTTGTAGATTTTGTCACCAATGTAGATATATTCTCAAAATATTAGAATTGGAAAATTTTAGTTTGCTTTCTATAAATCGACGGAACAAAATTGTAATTTTATCTCATTACCTAAAGCGGATTTGGAGAATTATATTTTCAAGTGAAAGGTGATAGTTTTAATGTCTACTAAACTAACGAATGACATTTTTACCACGTCTTAGATTGTTGTTAAACATCCATGTCGTCTGTCTGCTAAGTACCGAATATGACTGTTATACCGAGAGTGAATTTGCATCGGTATTTTGTACATTCAACATACATTTTTTTATGTTTCTGTTATGGTTTTGGTTGGATAATATCATGTCTTATCGTTTGTTGTCCGAATAATTAAAGCATTGCCTTTCCATAACATCATTGTCATGAAAATTGTTTAGTTTAAACAATATTTATTCAGATAAATCAAAATTAAACATATTATACAATGAAATAATATTAAGGATTCAGAAACAAGCAATTTGCTTTTACAAATCTGTCTCCCTTTACAGACATAATACACTTATTGAACAATACATAAATATAAATACTGGCATGCTCTGTAATAAATATATGAATATGAAAAAGGTGAAAAAGGAAGAAGAAAAAAAAAAATCATGAGAAAAATAAAATAAAAATAATAATAAATAAACGTGAATAATTGTAATTTATACAGTGTGAAATGCTTGGGTTCCTATTGAGTGATGAGGCATTAACATCAAGGGTTAAAACGTTTACTTTTAATAATATATTTTTGCACCAAACTGAATAAAATACTATTTTGCTCATCTGAGAGTACCGTTGATCCAAAAAGCAAAGTTTTTGTGTTTACTTGGACAGGAAGAACTGAAATAGAATCTAATAGTTCATGTCTTAAATTAATGTATATAGGACAAGATAACAGAAAGTGAGTATTTGTTTCTACATCACCACAACGACAATTTGGAGAGTCTACTAAAATTGTTTGGACGAGTATTGTGAAAATAGTTGTAATAAGTTCGAGATTGCATGTTAGTTTTCGTTAGCGCGTCACTGTGTTTGATATCCTGTGGTGTTTGTCGTTGACGGAATATGTTCCTTTTTGTTCTGTGGTTTGCATATTTGGTCGACTATCATATCATTTGTTTGTACGTTTCTCTGTGATGAATGTTCTTGCGTGTGTTTGTGTTGTATTTCTAGCTGTCACGTAGTGTTGTCATTCTATCGATATTTTTTAACATTATAATAAAGCGGGATGTTCGGCTAGCTATTAAACCAGGTTCAACCCACAACTTTTTCTTAAAATGTCTGTGCCCAGACAGAAACTTGGCAGTTTTTTTAAACAAACAGTTCGTTTATATGTATGTTGATTTTTGTTTTTTGTTGCACTTCAGTTTTCCTGTTGTTCCTTTGTTTCCCTCTTACAGTTGATGTGTTTCGACGGTTTAAGTTTGTAACCCGGATTTGTTTTTCCAATCAATTTATGACTTTTGAACACCGGTTTGCTACTGGTGCCCTTATTCAGAAATAACTTTGTAACAAAATGAATATGAACGTCGTTTCTCTTACGGTATTTACGCAAGTTGTTTGCTGTTTTGGAAATGTCATGTACAGCAAAGGTGTCTCCGATATTCCTAAATCTTTTTTATTTTTATTTCACCAGCTATAACACTCACCAAGCCTTGTGCAGCCATTTCTGCCATGTTATTTTGACTTGTAATTATCAGAAAGCTTTAAATGATTTGAATGATATAACCAATTTAGGTAAAACAGGTAGGAACTATATTGTGTACCAAGATGTTAACAACGCAATTCGTTGTTTGTAAATTAGTTGTAAATGACATATCATCACTTCCCCTAACTACGTTTTATTGTATTTATATATTTGAAACTAGATTAATAAAATTCAAAGCCTATTTTAAAAATAATATTAATTCAGTAATTCATCAAAATAATGAACTGAATAATTATCAAAGGCTTTTAAATTTTGGCATATATTTCCAGTTTTCGATAAAAACAAATAATCTTTTTTTTCTTTTATGATAGTTTACACTTGCAAATTACAAGGCATTATAATAATTACAAAAATCTAAAGCTTCAACTGCATAACTATCACTACATAACTCAATAAGCCGATCCTTGGTGGGTTTTTTTTTAGAACACATTCTTTCTGTACACCTCCAAAGCCCATGCAGAGCCTAAAATGCAGTGTGTGTCGTTGACTGTTGTTCTTTTATTATTTGTATATAAACATGGAAGTAAAATTTAAATATTACTTCCATGATATAAGTCAGTCCATTAGTTTTCTCTTTTAGACCACAAGAGTTACTGGGGAAGACAAATGTGATCGTCTTCGTCCGACCGGCAGTTAAAACTCTTGCCAAATTTTGCCAAGTAGCGATTGCTATACACTCTCCACATGTTAACACTTTCAACAACTAAGAGGTCGGGTCCTAGGGCGGCCTGTTGCCTGGCTAAATGCCTGAGTGGCAGTTTAATTGCCCGGCCGTCATCCTGGTCAACACTTATGACAGGCCCTACCTGTAATTTATTTTTCTTGTCCTGAATTGCATGAAACATTTGACACTGGACATTACGTAAACAACAACAATCATTCAAATTTTAAATTGTTTTTATGTTATGATTATACCAGGGCCTTTTACAGCTGACTATATGAGAAGAGTTGTGTTCATTGCTGAAGGCCTGGGGTTCTTCACATCTTTTTTCTTTGTATGGTCAATGTTCATGGGCAATCATGCCACATCTTATTATGGTATACAGTATCGATAATATTAAAAGATAAATTTGACCTTCACAGTTTTGGCTGTCCTGTTTAGGCTCATTTTAAGGTATGATGCATATGATTTTTTTTTATAACATAAACGATACCATTTTTTTCAGCACCAGATGTGCATTTGAAAATCAATGATGCCATAGACAAAATTTGTGAAATCCAAAGCTTATTAAAAGGATGAAGAGCTATAAACCAAAAAGGACAAAAAGCATTCAGCTGCCCATTTTTCTGGAAAACGGTACAAGAAATTCAGTTTAGTTTATCCTTACCTACAACTATAGCTCTGACCACATAGAGGGGAAGACCCACAGAAAGACTTTTCTATGAGGTGGAGGACAGGGGTAAGGGAGAAAGGGGGTATGAGAAAGGAGAGGAAGACTGGGAGAAAGGAGAAAAAATCAAATATCTCTCCTTTTAAAAAATGATCTAACATTTCAAGAAAAAATATCTCAAAAGGAGATGTTTTATTCTAATGGAAGAACGAGAACGGGGGTAGGAGAAAGGAGAAGAGGGGTGGGAGAAGGGAGAAGGGTACCCCCTGTCCTCCCCCTCTTCTATATGTGTATCAAACAGGAAATGCCAATGAAAATATATACAATTTAGCATTATATATACCCAAATAGAAATAGTAGTGGCTGCTTGCTTAACATCCAGTGGCATAAATGTTATTTACGTCTTGTTCTGGATTGATTGGTTGTTTCTTGTTTAACTTCTACTTGCAAATATTGTAGTGCAAGCTTTATTCTTGATTGACATAAATGTGTATTGTTTAATATCCAATGAAAAAATTTATCATGCAAGCCTTATTCTGGAATAATAATATTGTGGATTGTTTAATGTCCAGTGAAAAATATTTCATGCAAACCTTACGCTGGCTTACATTGTAGCTTTTTTTAATGTCCAGTGACAATTTTTTTATTCAAACCTTATTCTGGATTGATGCATTCTAGCTTTTTAAATGTCCAGTGATAAATATTTTAAGCAAGCCTTATTGTGGATTGATTTATTGTTGGTTGTTTTATATCCAGTGACAAGTATTTCATGCAAGCCTTTTCTGGACTGATGATCTAGTGTGGCTAATTAAATGTCCAGTGACAAATTTCTCATGCGAGCCTTATTCTGGATTGACCAATTGTTGAATGTTTAATGCCCAGTGTCAAATATGCAAGCCTTATTCTTGAACGATAAATTGTAATTTGTTTAATGTCCAGCGACAATTATTTCATGCAAGCCTTATCGGATAAATTTATTGTTGGTTGCTTAATGTCCAGTGATAAATATTTCAAACAAGCCTGCTTCTGGATTGATATATATTATGGCTTGTTGAATGACCAGTAACACATATTTCATGAAAACCTTTTTCTGGATTGACTTATTGTAGATTGATTTATGTCCAGTGACAAATATTTCATGTCAGCTTACTGCACTAATATAAATAATAAAAGTATATGTATTTCTTAAATTTATTGGCATATATTTAACAATTAATAAGGAATGTGTATTTTATCTACAAATAAATACACACACTTTTTTGTAAGGAGTGATCTCCCTTTTACACAATACAAAGATTATCTCCCATGGAGAGTTGTCTGCCTTGACAATAAAACTGTCAGGTAACTGTTCTTTTTACTCAAGACAAATATTTAAGTCAAACATTTAACAAATTCAGAATAAAAATGATACAAAATGAGTCTTTCTCATACAACAGCTAAAAAATGCTTCTTTTAAAAATTAAGGTTCTCCTGATTTTAGAATAATTAAGCTATTCTAAAAAAATATCTTCACACTTACATTCTATAAATATGGGAGATATGTACTATATATGAATATAAGGTTATTTTCATCCTTTAAGTGTGCCAGTATCCAGTAGTTGTGTTATTCATGAAAATGAATGATAAAATACAAATGTTCATTTTTTCAAAAAGATAAAACTTCAGCATTTATTTTCATTAATACAGCTGTTTTTGAGGAATTTAAATTTCTTTAGGGATGTACACCATAAAGCATGGTGATGTAGGAAAAAAAATGACTTTTTAAAAATTATTTTGAATTCATTTTCAAGGGGTTAATTACTACTGGTCTTATAAGAATTATCTATGGTTTTTGTTGACAATTATCAGTTTTTATAGGTGTATCTCTTGTTTTGTAAAATATTTTCCCTAGTTTTGTTTTAAGATTTTTTTTGTCTCATTAAGGATTATGCCTGGTTTTGTTCACAATTATATCCACAAAAGATGTTGTTTTCAATTTTCAGTAAAAACGTTCTCATCAATGAAAATCAAATTGGACATTAAAATGTATGGAAATATATTTACCTATTCAAAGAATACATTTACATAGACCCCTTCCTTTAAAGAGACATTAAGGTCAAGTGCTTGACCACTGTCCTTAGTATAAAGCTACTTAAACCTACATATTTAAAACATGGCACAATGTCTATTAAAAATGGGACAAATTACAAAAATTACATAAAACATTTCTCCACTTACAAAGGTATATTGCACTATTATTCTTTATGTACAAAACATCAACCTAATTCCATATGTATAGCATTCTACTTTCATTTTCACCATCCTACTTTCACTTTCACATTTTCACAGAATTCAGTAAAACAAACTGAAACAACAATTCATATTTTCATATATCAAAGAACAAACATTTTTTTGGTGGAACTAAATTTTAAGATCAAATATTTGACACTGTGTTATTGTTCTGAACTTATCTTTGGTGAACTGACATCTCATAAAACTAAAACTTGAATGTCATAGTGAAATTCTACAAAGGGTTTTTAATAGTATAGAAAATACAAAGAATTTATACAGTGTAAGAACATTTGAAAATAAACCTCGGAACTTGTATAGAAAGATCATCTAACATCTAAAGAAGTCTAAATATTGTGATATATAAAACTACCAACATTATCTGTGTTTTAAGAATAAGCTTATTACAAGTCGTTGTTTTATCCCCTGTATCATTTCACAATATATTGATGATATTTTCATTTCATGTTCTTATCAAGAACTGAATGTGTATCATAATGGTCTACATAAATTATTTGATTAAGCTGCTACATTATGCATCAGTTAAAAATCAAGGAAAAGGTTTCTGTTTAAGAAATCCCATTATTCCTAAATCTATTTTAATAACATCAAAATGAGTCCTGAACTACCCTTTTTCCTACAAAAACACTAAAAATAATTTCTAGCTCCATCATTCAACATTATCAGTTAATACCATCAAAGTTGGTATAAAGTAACTAAACATAAAATCATAGGTAAATTACCCAAACTTTTGTAATGTCTAGCTTGAGATCATAAGTATTGCTATTTAAAGACTAATCTAGCTCATTTAGAAAAGATTTCATACAAATACTGTTGTGTCTGTTAAATCTACAATGTCCCAAAATTCATCTCATCTAGTGAATACAAAAAGATACACTTAATTTAAATTAACATGTTTACAAATCTTCGTCTTCACACAACCTTGAGTCCTTTGCTCTTACAATCTTAAATTGTGACATCTCACTGAGTATACTTCTGTTACATGGGGTCAATATCCAGTACAACATCTAAATTCAACGGTCCCTGTGAAGTTTGATTTTACACTGAGTTTATAAAATCTTCAGCACCGATTGTCAATGTTTATAAAATAGTCACTGTACTTCCGTACTTTTTGCCATTGGAAGGTATGGATAGCGGTTGGGATTTCCGGCATGAGACAAGAAACTCTCAAATAATGGTCGTGAACTTCTGTCTTGTGATTCTGAAATAAAAATATTTATAATTTACTGACCATAATTACGTAAAACACTTAGAATGCAGGATAATGCTCTAAGAAAATATAGGCAAACAAAAAACAGTGGTTAAATTCTTCAACAACATAGAGGCAATGAGACAGGGGTAGAAATCAAGACCATGCAGTCATAAAACTTTTGAGCACCATCATCTTACTCAGACTCAGGTATCAACCAATCAATTATTGGACTTAGTGTTTGGAGCACACATTTTGTATTCCTGAGTAATGAGTAAAGTTTGATGACCAAGGGCCAAGGACATTATTTAAACAACATAAATCCAACAAGGCATTATCAAAAATTCAGGATATTTCTATGACTTTTTTTTGCCATGGAATTGTCAGTTTTATTTTAATTTTGAGTTTGATTATCCCTTTGGTATCATTCCCCTCTCTTTTATAGGTAACAAGAATTTAAAGGTAATAGGAATAGGTTATAATGATTGACACACATTACCAATTGATTAATGTCTTCTTTATGTCCAGTGGCAAATGTTTCAAACATATTCAGGACAATAATGGTTGGGACTTTTTTGGCACGAATCGACAAAGAAAAAGATTGCTAAATACCTGTGACATGTTTGGATTCTGAATCAGAATTACTGCTGTCTTTGTCTGTATCTCTCTCTGTTGTAGAGTCTGAAACAGAAAGTATACAATTCTTATATTTGTGTTCTTAAACATAGTTCATACATTTCTTATATTTGTATTCTGAAACATTAATTATTGTTGTCTTTTGTTTTCTATACTTTGTACTATTATTTGTCTGTTCGGTTTTTTTTCCCCCTTTTTTAGCCATGGCATTGTTAGTTGGTTTTTTTATTTAAGAGTTTTTATGTCCCTCTGGTATCTTTTTCCCCCTCTTTCCTAGTCTTTATTGTTTCTATGGTCGGGTTGTTGTCTCTTTGACACATTTCATTCTCAATTTAACATAGATTACACATTGCTTATATTCTAATTGCTATACACATTGCTAACAATCTTAAAATCATTCAAAAAAATGACCTTGTGGTATCTTTTGTCTCTCTTTTCCTATATCTATGTAAAATTTTATTTTATTTGTATAGAAAATTCTCAAATAAGGCAGTTAAGTTAAAAAAAAAATCCAAACCAATGCCAAGTTTATAGTATATGATATATTTAGTTATATACAAATATAAGGTACTACTTACCACTGCCATGAAAATGTTTAACAGACTGAGGACTAGCTACTGTTTCTTGGACTGCTTTTACTGGTTCTGTTGTTGTGGGGTTTTCTAATCTTTCTTGTACCCTTTTTCTGGCTCTTCTTTCTTTCTTAAGTCTTCGTATCAGAATGCCTAAAAAAATACAAAGCATAAAGTTGTCAAACTATTGCAATTCTTTATTTTAGTTTCTTTATAAATGTATCAATGCTAAGCAACAATTCTTAAAGTGAAGCAAAATACACCAAAGTTGAAACAAAGTTACAATTCCATGTCAAAAAACAATAAATAACTAAGAGACAAACACAAAAAACACTGAGCAACACAAACCCCACCACAAACTGGTGGTAAATGAGAGCATACATAAAATGATACCCACTAAACCACCACTATGCTATGAGCATGCTGTTTCATATATTTAACAATTATTTGAAGAAGAAAAAAAAACATTTTAAAGTTTAAACTTGAAATGATCTTTAATAATTTTTAAATTACTCAGTTTATTAAAAAAAAGTATAAGGCCGTACAGTGACCTGTAGTTGTTAATGTCTGTGTCATTTTGGTCTCTTGTGGACAGTTGTCTCATTGACAATCATCCCACATCTTCTTTTTTATATATAGTACCTTTTGATTTCTTCTCTTCATCCAATTGTTTCTCTACTCCTTCTCTTACTTCTCTCTCTCTTAATAATTCCATTTTCAACTCAGCTGAAAAAATAAAAAACAGCAATATTAAAAATTATGCTCAACTTCAAATCTGTTTATAAAAATTCTGAAGCATCTTTGATAGTGTATATATTGTCACAGTCCTTGTTTCTGTTCTTTTAGACTGAATATGTAAATTAATAGTTGAATGCTAATTTACTTATACATGTATTAGTAATACCATAAGTATAACATGTGTTCTCACAGTCCAAGGTGTGAGGGAGAAAACAGAACTGGAAAACTGATATTCATTACTAAAATTGAAATCAAATATGATGCAATTTAGTATATTGCAATTTGTATGTCAAAATTCATATCAGGCATTTTCAACACAAAAAATCCCAACAATTTAGAACCCTATATCTATTCATTAAGCACACCTATATTCTGTGTACTGCATGACATCTGCAACAATTATAGCATGCATACAAAACATCATACTAAAACATTATTTTATATGCTTGAAAAATTATATCTGGTCATGAAACAAAAACGGAGGAAATTGATATTGTAAATACATCAGAATAAAAATCAAAAGATCCTAGACAATATTGTCTTTCCACTTTGTCATAGATACATCAAGATTAAGACAGACAAGAAATGACTTGTGTCAAGAAATATGATTTGTATCCTCAAATCAGTCGTTGAATTCATAACTTGTAGCAGAGATCTTAGAAATGGAATGTCATCGTAAATTCCACAAATCTGTGTAAGACTGGTTCATCAATATGGATATTATTTCCTCGTTATGTCGTTATATTTCCAAATCCTTATATTTATATCCCTGTCTGGAGCTCAGTGTGTCGGCCTTCATTACATTTAATATACAAATCCCAGTATTTATTTAAATCAGGTTTTTTTTCCATACCCTTTGATAACGAGGAATAGAGGAATAGTCTTGTTTGGAGAAACGATTTTATCACATCGAATTCAGTTTTAGTTATTTACAAATCTAATAATTCATGCTTATATATTGCTAGTTTTAAAGCCAGTTTTTAGTGGTAGAAATATGTTTTAAATGTCTTAGAATGAATATTTCCCTTCAGTTTTTATTTCCATTTCATCTAGTGACTTTTTTTTCAAGCCAACTGTTTTAATGAAACATTTTTTTTAATAGATATACATGATTAATTGATTCACTCGAAGCATTAGAACTATGACTTAACTGTTAGATCTTGTATTTTTTATGCATTAAAAATTAAAAAAAAACATACTTTGAACTGCCAATTTTTCCTCCTTATGAGGGTGGGGGTGGAATGCAAGATCATCTTGTGGCACCCCCTGGATTACATATTTTGAGATAATTCAATACTCTGATGAGATGTATGTAATGATGTCAGAAGGAGTTGAACATCGTGTGACAGTCACATGAAAGCAGCCAGACAGGAGTTAATTTACATTTATCTATCCATAGTTAAACTTATTTAGTTTATTACAAATATATATCTATAGCAGTCTGTTAAAAACAGGAATTCATTTGGAAAGAGACAATCAATTCCTTTAACATGTCCATTTTATTTCCTGGTGATAAATAGTCAGATATAATCCTGGTCATTCCAAAAACATAAAAAGAAAGAAAACAAGGAGATTTGATTGTCTCAGGTCCATAAAGAAAGGTATAAAATGTTCAGATGTGGGGTTATAGCTAATGGAATTGTGTCTGTATTCAGTAGTAATTACAAATAAAATAATGGCTTCTAATCTTTACAATGTATATTTTTGTCTAATTCCCATTTGAAAATTACAATGTCTATAAGCAGTCTTGGATTTTTTTAATTTCTCTTACAAATTTTACACGAGTTTATTTAGAGAAACAGGAAAAAGATTTTGTTCATATTTGGTATCAAACTAACTATGGTAATAAAACTTAGCAACATTTTTCTCAGACAGTACATAGAAGCCATGTAACATTTGCTTTACAAAAAAAATTTAAAATAGCCTAGTTATAAGGAGATTGAACAATGTCAAAACCAGTTTTACACAACTGAACCCCACCAAAAACATTTGAAATGTTTAAGGATTAAAGACCTTTGAACCATGATTTTCCATAGTATTTGTTAACGAAAAGGTTTGGAAAGTCTCACTATACCTTGTTCTGAACTTGGCATACAAAACCTTAACTTCTAATTAAAATTTCTTAATATGTAATATAACAAACAAGCAAAGAGATAAACAATTCAACAACATGCATTAACCACGATTCCAGCGAAGTCAACAGATACAAAACAAGTTTGAACATAGTAATTATAACTTGTATAAACCAGTATAAATCATTTACAGATTGAATATTATTTTCTTCTCATTTGTCTCTTGAGATTGTCAATTTCCGGCTTTTACTATCATTTATCCAATACATAACATTTATTTTCACGATTCAGAGGAATTTGTGGTGTGCAGTTAACAAAATCATAGACCTTTGCTTCATTTGCTACCATATCTTATGGACAAAACTATTAGAAATATCATATAAGAACTCCGTCGAGAATTGCACTTTTTTAATTTTCATTTAGTGGAAGACAATGTTATTACTCCATCAGATCATTAAATCATTCGACGATTGCCATTTCATTTACGATTATAATAGGGATGTATACGATTGTAAAATGGAGATCATACAATGTAATTATTTTACAGAAATTGTTAGCCATAATGTCATGCATCTTGTCAATGTAAAATCGTCAAAATTAAATGACATCTAATATTACTTCTGCGGCTTACACACGGATGTTAAAACATAATAAGTCTCCTGTGTTATTATCAGATCGTTTACCGACTTTTAATTCTCAGATTTTTACCAAACAAATTACGTTTTATATTGAAATAATCTCCCAACAGGTAGATAAACTACTCTAGAGGGAATTTCCAATTACTCCAAGAACACGATATCCATCTCTTTGTTCATCTCTATATTCTTTTGTCTTTGTTTTCAATTTTTATGTATTTGCTTTGTTTCAACTTTATGTAAGGCATAGCAAATTTCAAGTGTCACATAAAGAATGTTTTTAAAAAGACTGAAATCAAGTTCGGTATATTGGTATTAAAAGACATTGGAACTTTTCTTCAACCATATTTTTTGTTGGTCTACCAACCATGGCAACGACCTGATGAAATACACAATAAAATAATCAGTTCATCATTTTGAAAGTTGAAAAACAGGGTAACATTGGTGAAAATGAGCCTCCTTCTCTTATTGAAAAGTGATTAAATTTGACCAGAACTTGGACTGGTGAGATTATCATAATGAGTGCCCTACAAGGGAAACATATCATATACTCATAAGGTCTGACAGTAAAATGGGTTATATGGCTGTATCTTTTCTGCACCTGAACAACTGCCATTAAAATAATATCCTATTACAGAATATAAAATATCAATATGTTTTATTATTGTTGGAGAGAAAAAAAAGAAAGAAGATTTTATCAAAATTGATCATTAAGGATTAAATCTGAATGAGAAGAATGGCTGGCTGGCCTAAAGGTGTCCTAGCTTCTAATCAGAAAGATGACCATTTCTCAGATGTCCAATGAAAGTCAGTTTCACCAATTGCAGACAGAGATGTTTATCTAAGTGTCTTTTTTAATAGGGATAAAGTGAAAAATTGTAGAAACATTATTATATTTCAGTTTTAACATCAGCTGGAATTATGACCACCCAGCCTTTCAATTTGAATAAATATTATTAATTTTTACATTTTATATTTATTTCAGTATATATTCGGGTGTGAAATAAAATTAAAGCGAAAAACAACTTTTGAAAAGAAACTATAAGATTTAACAAATGCTCGTAAATCATATGTCTAAATCATTTGACACACAGTTAGTTTCAAATAAATAAATTACAGTCTCAAATTTCATCCTAACTTATCCGCATCTGTAATTTTCAATTATATCAATGAATTTTTCATGAATTCCATGATCATTACGATTTGAAAAATTTAAACATTTATTCAAATATGCTAATCAATCCATAAAACTTTGAATCATATAACTTTATAGAAAAACTACCATTTCAAAAAAATCTACCTTTATTTTGAAACGCAACACTAAGCGTGAAACAAATGTAAAATTGATTTTTAATGATCGGTAACAAAATTTGAGCTGAATTTATTTTATTTTAAATGTTAATGTAAATGAGCATATAATTTATTACTGGCGGATAAAAATAAAATGTTCATAAAAAGTTTTTATCATTTTTATTACCAAAATATCTAAAACAGTTTTATTGATAGAAGGGCAATCGACATTAAAAATGACATTAAAATATTTAAAATTCTATTTAAATAGAACCAAATAAAATAGTTCAATTAATTAAATTGAAAGTCATTGTGAATGCAAATTACAAATGAAAACTATCAGAATTTCTATAACTGCACAAAAAAACAATGCATTATAAATGACAGTAATTTATTTTTCAATTCATTTATCCTTCCAATCTTTTGATATTTCTTTTCTTTCAAAGCATATCATTAGAATTAAATTTCCTGCAAATTAATTGAAAGCTAATCAAAATATATATCACATTCGATGTTATCATTGTTGAGAACTAAGGGAAATGGCTTGATAATTATGCGATCGTTAATCCTATTATCTATGGCGCTAAATTAAATTTACACAAATTACCATTCAGATATATAAACAGATTCAATAAGAAAATAAGCCACATCCGTATGAAGACTTTGAAGTAGTTGTTCATAGTTTCAATGACAATTCAATAATTTCACAGTCTTTGAACAAATCAAAAACCACAAATTAAAATCCGCAATCACAACTCGTCAAATTTTACACATCTACACCTTAAATCAATGCCAATAGTAGGATAATCAGAAATATCTTTAGAAGAAAATGCACAACTTTACATAATCGAAAGAAAAATGCTTTCTGTGTATTTAATAAACTTGGCTTAATTATGTAAATCTGTGAGAGCAGAACAATATTAGAGACTTAAAAACAGACGGAAGTTAATGAAATTTAATCATTACTATTGAAATATTTACATATAAAGAAAACCCTGATTTATGAGCCATTTAATGCTGGAAGCTAATCGTAGTCAAGTGTATACCATTCGTAAATGTACCCAGTGTTCTTTTTAAATTTCAGTTAAGCGGCAAATTTCCCTACGAATGAATATTGGAAAATTAGAATCAGATTGCAATCCAACATACGATTCACTGATAATACATGATTTTCTTTTTGAACAAAAGTGGTATAATTTGGATGGATTGAAATGATACTTAGGTGAATCGGTACAGAGTTACTCATGCATGAAGAACAATCAGAAATATTGTACTAATGACCCTTAGATCATAGGATTTTTATGTTTCCTATGTTATTTTCCTGCATTTTATGACATGTTCAGTGGGCAGATTTTTTACGGTTCAGTGAAAAACGACTCCCTACAAAAAACTCAAATGTCATAGTAAACAGAAAGCTTGTTTAATTGCAATCATTTGAAAGAAATCTAAGTATATATTTGGTAATTTTATGAATGTTGTGAAACCGTTCTCTGTCATTATTTACGGTAGGCTTGTGACACTACAGTCGCTCCGCACGACGACTGTTGACCTTGGTTGCATCACTGTATTACATCTGCCCACCTGGTAGTTAAATCAGGCGAACGGACCACAAGGAAATCGGCTTTTCTTAATGTTCAAGTTTTGTAACTTGAACCCTCCCCTTCTACTCCTGTTAACAAATCGGTAGAATTCCAAATTCATTATTAAAATATGCTTTAAATCGTGATTTAAGTATACACTTATTATTTACAAATGATATTTATCAGTGCTCAAGAATATAATGAGATATTATGACTACAACAAAAACTGTTAATTGTTGAATTGGAAAAAAATGCATGATTTCAAATTAAAATCCAATTGCCAAAAATAGTGTGAAGTTAATCTATCCTACATCTCAAGTTAATCGGTACACTTTATTCTTATTTACGCTGCTGACTTTTTAATAACAAATAAACAACACTCATGCAGAAAATTCATTGATAAACAGAAGTATAGTAATGTCCTTGAACAGAAATATCTCTGACGCCTACACTTGTTTGAACAGGGGAAACAACTTTTGAAAACTGAACAGTATTTACAATGTATAAGAACATCTTAGTTTTTTGTATTTAAAGAAAGATGGAGTACTGACTACCACAGAACCTGTCAGGATATGTTACTGCTGGCATGAACATTCCTTCCACTTCAACCTGTTGCTAGTTTGTGCAATAACTAATTTTTTTATTTCAACTGCAAGAATTTCTTGCATTTTAACTGTGGGGTATACTATTCATTTTCATCCTGGCAAGGTTATTACTTCCAAAATCCTGCAAATCCACCCCCATTTTTTTTTAATTGCACTAGAGCATCCCCACATAACAATCTAAACTTTAATTAAGTATCTTATTAACTCTGCAAAATGTTTTCATAAATACTGACATCTTTTAGGGATATCACATACCAAGTGTTCAAGAGATTTGTACTGAGTATTACTATAAATTTCATATCTGTCAAAACAAAAGTAAATTTTAATGCCATAAAAGACATAAATTCACATTTCAAAAATCTGATACAGGTGTTCATTTCATACAGCTTTTATAAGATATAATAACTTAATTGGTTTCTTCAGCTCACTGCACAGGATTATGATATCATTTCATTTCTCCCAATACACATCATAAACATCAATAATTCTACATGACCATTTTATGTTCTGTTTTGTGGGATACACAAATTTTCTTTAAGTTGCCAGTCTGATTTTTATACAACTTAGTTATTCTACCAACCTTTCTCATAACTGAGTTGCCTTTCGTGGTGACGTGCATTTTCAGCGGCCACTTTCAACAGGCCCTGTATGTTGAGAAGTAGAGTTTCTATAGATGATATGGATGCATTCTCTCCATTTAATAATGGATTAGAGAAGGTGTTCTGTTGGGTTACTGTCTTTTCTCCATTTTCACTTAATGCTTCACTCTCACTGTTACTATTGTCCAAATCTGTAAAAAAAAAAGGAAACATTTTAGAGCCAGCTTTAGAAAACATTAACATCCAAGGTACGTATGTAAGTGTATAGATCTTACATAGAATATCAATATGTATAGATATGTAAATGTATAGATCATACATAGAAAATCCATATGTATAGATATGTAAATGTATAAATCATGCATAGAATATCCAAATGTATAGATCATACATAGAATATCCATATGTATAGATATGTAAATGTATAAATCATACATAGAACATCATATGTATAGATATGTAAATGTATAAATCAAGCATAGAATATCCAAATGTATAGATATGTAAATGTATAAATCAAGCATAGAATATCCATATGTATAGATATGTAAATGTATAAATCATGCATAGAATATCCAAATGTATAGATCATACATAGAATATCCATATGTATAGATATGTAAATGTATAGATCATACATAGAATATCCATATGTATAGATATGTAAATGTATAAATCATACATAGAATATCCAAATGTATAGATCATACATAGAATATCCATATGTATAGATATGTAAATGTATAGATCATACATAGAATATCAATATGTATAGATATGTAAATGTATAGATCATACATAGAATATCCATATGTATAGATATGTAAATGTATAGATCATACATAGAATATCAATATGTATAGATATGTAAATGTATAGATCATACATAGAATATCCATATGTATAGATATGTAAATGTATAAATCATACATAGAATATTTATATGTATAGATGTGTAAATGTATAGATCATACATAGAATATCAATATGTATAGATATGTAAATGTATAGATCATACATAGAATATCCATATGTATAGATATGTAAATGTATAAATCATACATAGAATATTTATATGTATAGATCATGCATAGTATATCTAAATGTATATATCAAACACAGATATAAGAATTACTAAGCAACAGAGCAGAGTGATGTCAGTCAGTGGAGTAAATAAAAACAATTCTTAACAGAAGAGTATTAGTCTTTTAAAGACTGTTAATTGTTAAAATGTTTTTGCGCAGCTTTGACAAGCATAATGGGGGTATTATAGTTTGTCCTTCTATTCAATAACAATAACAGGAAAAGCAAATAAAAACTTTAACATAATAATAGGAAAGGAGAGTTTCAATGACTTTTCTCCGTTTCAACATAAAACTTAATATTACTATAATCCAAAGCAAAACCTGAAATTTAGAAATTATAAATCACGTTCTTATAATTCAATATTACAACTTTAAAATCTGCATTTAATACCAAGGCCAGCTGACTTCTTATTGTGGTGCAATTGTCATATAAAATCTCTGAGTTATAGAACAAACTGATGTTGAAGCTTTAGTTTATGAGGGGAAAACACTTGCAAACACATAAAACCAAAATAATAAACACAAGTGCACAAATTAAATACTTGAATGAGTATAATAAAGAGTTGGTAGAATTATTAATGTTCTCTGATATGATAAATAAGTGTTAGGCCAAGTTTACATAAGTACTCACATAAGACGACTAATGCACAATGTTGATTTACCTATGATTTATGTTAGAACTGAACTTGGAAACTCTCGTCAGGAATTTGTATCATTTGGTTCCCTTTCTTTGAAACAAATGTCTGTCTGAGCAGGATTATTTTTTTAAGTGCCTAAATGTCTTTGAACTTTTTGAGCCTCTTTTAATATGTTATTCTATTTGGCTTTCCAAACAACTTTATTGTTTTTCAGCAGCAACTGACTCAATTCTTAAAACCTGATGCTATAATTTATAGAGAAAAATCACCATCAGTCTTATTCAAGGTCATCCAATTTTTGACTTATGTATGCTTTTTAATCTGTATTTTTTATTTTCCTCATGTTATAGAATGAGACTGTCTCTGATATCAGCAACTCTTTCTTCCCAGAATGTCAAAACTATTTAGATAAGCAAGGTCAATAACTCTTTAATAAGTACTGGTAATGCTATAGATTTAAAATAAGCATATGAGAATTCTGGACAATTTCAAGCCTTCATATCATAAAGAAAATATATGTTCAATTCATATTATCAACCAAACTTTTACCCAAAACAAAAAATGAAATTCAATATCATCAAAGTTACAAATAAAAAATTGAGCTTTGTTTACTGCATTTTTTAGCATTATGTGAATATTTCTCCATTATAAGTAATTTGTAACAATTTCTTCAATTACTGAGATAAATGTCGGATTCCATTAAAGCTGACCTTCTCAGTTCCTCAAAGAAATTCACAACCATAAATCAACAATTTGTTTCATACTTTCATCATGTACAGATGTTCAGTAAAGATTTCAATTATTAAAATGTGAAATAATATAAATGTAGAAAAATTAAACATGTGTTGATTTACGACATCAAATCACCACAAAACATATGTTATGTATAGATAACCTTACATACTAATTCATATCTTGTAGTTTCTTCTGTCAGTGCATTCAGAAAAAAAAAGAAAGAAAAAAACTGACTCGATGCAAAGGTGATAAAAAGTTTGATCAGTTAATCTTTAGACATTTATGTGTTATTTTTTAAACTTTTGGTGTGGAGAGAGTCTAATAAATGTAATTCCAGAAACATTTGTTTTGAGAACAAAATCATATATGTTGAGAAAAACTTTTAAGATTTGTTACTTTTCTGTCAAATGCATTTCAAGAAGAACCAAAGCTAGCATTGTTGAACGTTTCACATCTAATGAAAGTACATCTTAATTAACACAAACAACTTCTTAAATATGTCTTTTACCAAGATTCAAGATTCGTGATTTATTGGCAAGTGAGGGACAGCATAGGACTGGTAAAACAAAATAAAAATCACTAAAATCAAGATTTTAACTCTTCTCCTATTTTATTTAGAATGTACTTTAAAATATAATGTGATGGCAACATAGAAAAATATTGGACTGAAATAAAGAATTAGGAAAAGAAATAAAAATTCAGTAATTCAGTAAAACTTAAAGCTGTTTCTTCTTTCTAACTTTAAAGTATGAATATTTAACAGTAAGCAATATCCAAGATTTCTGTTTACTTATGTATACTTGTCAGCATCAAAATGCACTGCTTTGAAATTCTTTTGAAAACAAAGCATAAAATAACATAGAAAGTATTTGTTATTGAAAGGCATTTAACAATTATATTTAAATCTAATTATTTCAAAACAGAAGACCGAATTACTGCAGGGTAAATTGTTCCATTAGAGTAAAATATCATATGTGTCTTCATATTATAGAAAGCCTCAAAGAAAAATAATTTTCTGCTAAAAATCCTATTATTTCATGTTCCATTTGTTTCTGTCATTATATCTCATCGAGGCATTATTATCATGGTATATTTTTCTCTTTACCAATTTACTCTTCAGATTAAAACTAAACAGCTCTAAAACAAATGAACAAATCTTTTCATTCATATGAGTGATTTTCCTATCAAAACGGAATCGTAAATGTCATACCTCAAAGCACTTCGAGAAATCAACCGCGCGAAAATGACAGACCCTCTAATAACATGTCATAAATTTATTGTGTTAATTGTGAGTTTATTAATTTGACGATCATTGCTTTTTCCCCTCGTTATCTCTATGTCTTTTCCTATCTGTCGTGTATGATTGAATTTGCCAATATTACGCGACAATGGTGTACAAGTATCCTGAAGGAGCGTGGATCTCGTATTAGATTTACACTCCAGTAAAAGACACTCCACTCATCAAATTATCTGATAACTGCTTTATATCAGATTCAATAAAATTAGTTTCGATGGGAAATGAAAAGAGATGGAAACTCTTAAAGAAAACAAGACATATTTCCTCTTCGACGTTGTTTATTTTTATGCAGAAATGGGGCATTTTGCAAATTGAATACATGATATTACTTAAAGAAAGGCTCATGGCATAAAATAAAACATGCACATAGACAAAGAAACAGAGATCTTTATTACATTTAATTAAGTCTTTAGAGTAAACTTTTATGAATCACAGGACATTTTCAGTGCAAAAAATTGATACGAATGACAAAAGTACAAAACATGTGTGGTGTTTGGTTGCTGTCAGATAACTGTTCATTTTAGATGTCCTCATTTTGAAAGTGAAAAAAAAAATGAATCTGAACAGTACCATTAGTATTTTTTCATTGAATCTCCCTCTTTTGTTCAAGTATCAAGTACAAAAAGTATCAAGTTTTATGTTTTCCAAAGTTGAAACAAAAGACAAATATAATTCACCAGAACATATGGCATTTCATTTCAGTTTTAATAATGTTAATCTTCAGACTAAATCATGCAAATTGCTATGATGTTCACACTCACACAGATAAAACTAAAAAACTTTTTTCACAAAGCCAGCAAGTACTTCCGACAATTAGTACTGACTCTTTATTCTGGCGACTAAACATTTACAAGTAAATTAGTTAAGGTGGATGTTGTCTGGTAGAATGCATTAAAATTAGCAAATTTCCAAATCTATTTTGTTCTGATGAATTTAGTTTAATGAAGATTTTATAAAATAATTAGAATCCAATTTCTTCTTCTCCTGTTGAAAAATAAATATAATTTTGAAGCTCTAATGAGCAAAGCGTGGTCAAATAGATGTTTTTAAGAACAAATCCCCATGCCTACTGAGCATGCTCATTAACTCATATAAAATATGTCTTTATTTTTGGTGTCTGCTTGTTTGTATCAAAGTGAGACATAATATTTCCTTCTGTGTAAGAATTGAACATATAGTGATGGGGAACAGATAGAAATTAAAAAATAACAATTTGATAATATGAAAGTTTGAGACACATGCTGTTACCGTGGCAATACAGATGCACCAAGATGCACGAAGCTAATAACAAACAAACATTATTACATACTTCTTGCCGTGTTCTAAGACTTTTACATGTGGAGAAATCAAATTTATAATTTGACTGTTTCAATAAAATAGTTTAAATGGAATACATTCCATTTTGGATATTTTTGGGACAAGTTATTTCGCATATTCCTGCTGAGTTTGAAATGACTGTACGCTCCACATAATGAGGGTAAAATGTTCATCTGTTTTAGAATTACTTTTTTAAAATGTTTCCTTTTAATCAAACACAGTGTTTTTTTTGTAATTACTGTTTCAGAAATTTCCCAATTACTGCCTTTTCTAATAAACAGAAACTGCTGGATTTTTTAATGAATTTACATTGAATTGAGATTAAAAAACAAAGCTTCTTTTGTCATTTTTATGATGGAGACAGAATAATTTTAATTATTCAAACTTGTTTACCAATCATTTACACCCAATGGTATACTTAACCTCATTATTATAAACAAACATCTAGTGGGTCCATTTTTCCCATTCTTATTTTTCTCTAACGTCCTATTTCTCTGTCCTTTGAGATGACAGATTGAGTTCTTATAATGCAGTTTTAAAGATTTTTTTTTACAAAATATCATGCACTGAAAATATTCCTTTGATGAAAAAGCAATTAATATGAAACAATATAAAGATTGGTCAACTCATTATTTGTTTTTCTTTTGATTTCCTCATTTAGTGATTTTGACGTCTGACTTGAAATTGTAATGTTGAAAATGATTACCGGTAGTATCATTCCTTTCAATATCATAATGCAAGCCAGTTGTCCATGTGGTAACTAAAATAAATGAAATGATTGTCCATGTGGTTACTAAAATAAAAAAAATCTAACATTGTATGTTGTGACAGACCTTGACCTTCTCAGCATGATCAATTACTGTTGAGGATTTGTACAATAAGGTCTTCAACATCTTACCCCTACATCATGCTATGGATTTGACCTGGTCCTTTGGCTTCTGATCTTAGCACAGAGTTGGATTAAGTTTACTAATTCTAACTTGATACTACTAGAATGCATGCTAGATCCAACCTCTTTGGAGCAAGAAAGCTTTTCTCTATTAAGTCCAATTTGTGACCTTGACCTTTTACCAATGACACGGAACCTAAATAGGTCAGAGATCGTTCCTCATGGTAGTAAGTTAACTATAGCTTGGATTTTATTCATAAAATTTTTAGTGTATCTCCTCTCTACACCTTTGTTGAAAAAGGTTAGTAACTTATAATTTTTAGACTTTAATTTTCATCTCTTTTTTTCATCATCTTCATCTATCTTACCATCATCCCTATCTTCATCTGACAATCTATCATCTTCTTCATCTGACAAATCATCACTTTTGTTCTGTGGCAAGTCTTTAGCATGTCCATTAATGTGGAGGTTCAAAGGTCGATTGTCTAAAAAAATAAATTATTTAGAACTACATTTAAGTTACAGAACTACAGAAATCAGCAATTTCAGGGTTTCATTGTTTCCCTTTTAAAGACTCCTAGGTGGCCGTTTGAGGCTTCTTCTTTAAAGAATATAATGGGCCAATCTTAATATTTTTCATTATTCTTTAAACAGGTAATTTTGTGGAAATCCTGTTTTCTGAATGGGAACTTATTTTTACAAATCCTGTTAATACTGTGTTCTTGTTAAGTTTGAATACAGTCTCAAATTTTTAAACAAATTTTATGAACATAAATTTCCAATAGTTCAGGAAACGAGCCTAAACTGGAATAGTCACATTTTGTGAAAAAAGATTGAAGCGATAAAAAAAACAAATTCTCTGTTAAATTTTTCACTACGAAAATCTATACAAGATTTTCTACATTTAAACAGAATAAGTTGTTACAAAAAACAATGTTTTTATTTATATATTTTTTTTCCAGACATTAGACAAATTGAATCACCATGCCAAATTATATTTACAATTTTGATTATTGTCAGTAACTGAGTTCTTTTTATGTTTCAATAGAAAAGTTAAAATAATTGATAATACAGATGTTATAGAAAATATAAACAATAAATTCATTTCACTTGTGAATCATTTGTGGAATCATCAATCCAATAAATGGCTCTACATTAATTCAAAAACATCAAAAATTGTAATGTTATGGTGGAAGTTTAGCAGCAGAAAACAATTTACAAACATCTATCAGATTTAGAATGTCAAGAAAATCATGTTTTATATTAAAAAACACATTTAGCCATTACTCTAGGTAGTAATAAACGTTTCTGGGACTGAATCTAATCTGAGAAATATCGCAATCTAATGTACATTTCAAATGTAGAAAATGAACTTTGTATGTTTCAATTTTATATTATAAAAAGATTTCATCATGATTGAGTTCTAAAACTTCCAAACTATGTCATTATCGTAATTCTGCAAATAAGAGTTCATCACCTAAGCACATAGCTGTATTAATTTTTACACCATTTGCAGATGTTTGTCAGTATTGGGGAATTTGGGGTATATATCAAAGCTTAATTATATGTTTTTTAATTAAATTAAATAGATTTGATTGTATATAAAGACATTATTTTCATACAAAATAACGAAAACAGCATTATAATAAAAAGAAATCAGTTTTTTTCCCCATTTTCCTTGTATTTACCTGCCATTAATTTAGATTGTTACTGTTGCATTATCTGTGTGTACTTCAGGGACTCTGGATCTATTGAAAATCATACTTTTACTCAGCAAAGGACAAAATTTCAACCGATTTGGAATGAACCCTAGGACCTTGAACTTGACCTTTATAATATTTTCTAGGAGCACTTTTATTAAACGTCTGGTTGCCCTTAATCCCAATTGAAATAGATAAGTTCAGGAGCCTTCATTTACAATAGTCTGATTTGTAATGAGGAAATGGGGCTGTTATCATTGGATTAACTTACTCTAGTCAGATGCTATTTTTGTGGGTAAAATTTGTCTGAATTGTGAGACAGAAACTGTAGGGTAAGGGATGATTGTAATGATTCAGTATATATACTATCATGGTGTGATACATATTACTCTATTGTCTTTGAGTTTACAAGGGGGAGTATAATGCTTCAGTATACATACTATCATAGTGTGATGCACTGTTTTCTATGAGTTTAAGAAGGGGGAGTGTAATGACTCAGTATACATACTATCATAGTCTGATGCCCTGTTGTCTATGTCATAAGTAGGAGAAGATCTCATTGGTTTCTGTAGCATCTCCAACCTGTCATCTCTTATCCTATAATTGAAAAAAATATTTGTGAAATACAGCTTATATTTTTTTGAAATTTTCTCATAATTTCCATAAATGCAGGTATAAATTATTCCGGTTTCTTTAAGTACTGCTCCATATAGTCATCATATCATAAAAGAGAGGAATGTATCTTTATTTAGACAATAAACAGTATATCTACAGAGGATAAACTAGCAAATCTGAGGATACTAGGTGTATTGCAACTATTGCTCCTATGAAATTCAGAAGTCAATCCATATTTGTGTGCTCCCTTCAACATATAACAGTTACTGTGGATTCATTACTATTCGTTGGATAGCAATTTTCGTGGGTTTCGTGGGTACAGGGAAACAACGAATTTAAATGTTCAACGAAATGCAAATGTTCTAAAGAAATGCATGTGAACTTTGTCAAAACCATGAATTTAAATACCCACGAATATGCAAATTTTCCTCTATCCACGAAAATTGGTACACACGAAAATAAATGAATCCACAGTAACCAATATTTGTGTGCTCCCTTCAACATATAACAGTCAGCCTATTTTTTTTCCCCAATGTACTTTAATACCAAAATCTTAGTTTCAAACTGTATAATAGTTTTTGCACCTATGTAAGAGTATTTAGCAGAAGATATTAATTGTTTGAGTACATTTAACCTTACTGATCAGCTGTATAAAGCCTGCCAACACATCTCTAATGTTATAGATCATATATTTGTAATAATTATTGAAAGATGTTTCAAATCTTTTAAGCTTTCCATTGGTAATTTTATTAACCTGTGAGCAGAAACATGTTATGTCATCAAGGATAATTTTCCATATGTTTTCAACAAATATCACTTGGCAGATTATAATTATTTCTAATATAAATCCTTTCACTTTTTTCTTCATTTCAATTTCCTGCTTAGAATGTAGAAAAACATTGCTTTTTATCATTTGAGCTGGAAAAATCTTATTAGTTTGTAAAAAATCTTTCTGCGTTTGAAATCATTAATCATCAAAAGAATCGTCATAATTCAAATATTACTCTTTAGAACACAAAGATATATACGAATCGTTTGATAATATTTTTGGGAAATGGTTTGTCCTAATTAATGCTTTCAAGATGAAATGGTTTCATATTGGTTTTATCCCTCCTTTTCTATTTATTTCAAAGATGTACATATGATAAAGACTCTATGATGTAAGACAGTCATTAAAATCAAAGATATAATAAAATCTTTCTTTTAACCATAGTTCCTATTGATTGAATATCATTCACATTAAATGATTACGGTTTTCTTTAAAATAAAATCTTTATTTCCCCATCTTCAAACAAATAAAAAGAATTTTATTTTAAAGTTTTAAGACACTGATTATATCTGTTGTGCATTGATCTCTTTGCATGTTAATTTTGTATCCAGTTTCATGTCCACAAACTCATACATGCAGAAATACAAAAGACATTAAGACTTAAATAGAACTGCAATATGCTGCATGCATTCTACTTTGTATTGCTGGTTAAATCTCTAATTCTTGAAAGACTGAATTCTGATGTTTGACTTTAAAAAAGCAATTAAATTATCAATCGTGGTTAATATTCATACTTAGTAAATACAAATTCCAAAGAATATATAATTTAAATTTGACCAAGAAAATTTAATTTTGAAGAAAAGTGTTTGGAAAAATTTTCAAAGTCAAAATGCAAAAAATAATTTGACTTTTTGGCTTTCATGATAATCATGAACTGCGCGAAGGAGATTTCTGAATAATTTGATCTAATGCTTTTGCACATTAGAAAATATATTTTAGGTCTAGCGTTTGTTTTTTCTTGCCACCTTATAATCTTCTAGGGGAAAATGAAAAATTAAAACATCATAATATATTTTATTTCTGAGTAGTGAGTATTACATTTTAGACATCACATGTCCCCTCAATAAATAGAGTGTTTAAGCCTGGTAATTCAAACTAATCATAGTCCTAATAGCTTGAATACTTCTGGGGTAATATTATACTAAACAATATTGCCAGCCAAAAAATTATTCCACTTATTAAAATTATTAAATATCTTAAACCAAGAAATAACCCCATGTACAGTATAAAACATATTAAGACACTCTTTCCTTATACTTATTGGTATGAGAGTATACAAAACCAATAATATTCAGTGCTTTATCTAAATCTCGGATAACATTTTCTAATATACTGCAATCCTAATGTATCAATTTTCTATGAAGCAAAAACAATTTAATTCCATGTAATTTAGATTCCATCTCCACATCACAATAATGCATGCCACTTTATAAAAGACAAATAAACTCAGTTTTCTATGATTGTTAGAAACATGTAAATCACATCCAATATTGGGAGACAATTTCTACAGTTTGTCAATGAAAGCCGATCATTTTCTCCGATTACAATTCTCTTAAATATATATCATTTACAACGATTCCGACTCCCAAGATCTGATTTTCTGCCACTTAGCGTTAAGACGTTTTCATGACGAGTATAAATTGTACAATAATTGCGTGTTTGTCGAAGCAACAGACAACAAATGGAGAAAATAAAATGACATCTCAATATGGTAGAGAACACAGACGTGTCTATAAGTGACGGAATTAATCGTAATAACCATATGTTTGTATTAGTACGGTTAGATTATAGACTGTAATGGTTTATAGGGAGGTCTATTGGCTTACTACTCAATCTTAATAAGGGGGTTAACTGAAATATCACTCACAAATAACATTCAAATGTATGGTAGACATACAATTTCTGTATATGGTACTGGAATAGTATTTATTGGTATTTGTGTGTTCCATACTTAATTCTTAGAACATAAAACTGAGCCTCTTAATCAATTTATAATGTGTTTTTCTAAAATAAGTGATATTAGAGACAGCACAAATTTGCCTATTAAGAATGTTGTGACATTTAAAAGATATGCATGCACTATAAACAACTTATAATTTTCTTGATACTTCCTTCTAGTCATTATCTAGATTTTGGGTGATAGTAAAAACTTTCCTAATTTGAAACAACAATGTTTGTAACTGAAGTAAATTTCAATCTGATAAGTGAATAAATTAAATGACGCATTAAGAAAATAACAAACATTACTGACATGTTTCATGAATGAGATTTAAGGTTTATCGTCAACAGCTCATCAATGAGTTTTTACTACGTCTCTACGTAGCTTTTGAATGTTAGTATTTTGTTGGAACACAGATCTGCAGTAAACAGAGCTTTGACAAAGTCTTTAATGCAGTAATAAGTTAAAATACTATGATATTAATGACTGTATACACAAAATAATACACATCAAGCTAAATCTGTGAGGGAGTTCATTACAAATTGAGAAGTCCAAATATGAACTTCTGTGGTCTAATTTTATATTGAAATTGTTAATATACAGCATTTGCTTTTCTTAAATCATTTAGTTACCTTGGTGATATAACATCAGATTCAGAACCTGATCTGTCCTTCATCATGGATCCATCAGGTCGTAGGCCAAGGTGAGAGGCCATCGCCAAGGAAACAGGAGGAGATAACATGTGATTGTTGAATGGCATGAATGGCAATGGTCCCATGGCATATGGATGGTGTGCAAATCCATTGAATAAAGCTTTCCTGTCTGCTGAAAGATAAAAAGTTACTAGTTATAAGGCATAAGGCATAGTCAAAGGGGCTTTTTCTACTTGTTGTACGTAACTGGTCCCCTGTTTATGTTTTCCTATGTTCCTCTGATACTGATAACATATCAATCCTTTGAATTAACTTTGCCTAAAGTATAAACACTGAACACTCATGACACTAGGAATTGATACCTTACCAATGACCATAAACTTTATTATCAAATGTGATTGGTTAATTATCAAAAGCAGGAGTAAGAAATATCTATAACTCTAGTATTAAGATTTACTTTGTTTTATTTGGGGGCTCTTTTTTATTTCATTTATATATTTTTTTCTGCGCTGTAACCCTATAGACATGAGTTAATACTTGGAAAATTCAGCAAAAAAATTATAAATATTTTACAATCATCTTTTAAGACTGAATTAATTGTATATGTCAGTTCCATTTAAAATTCAATGAAATGAAGACTGACTTAACATCTAATATATAATATAAAGTTAAAGATCTATGAATTCATTTCAAATTTACCACTTTAGTGACACAATAGTGAAGCCTGTCACCTCTAAGAGTTTTCAAAGTGCTTTGTTTGGCAGTCTAGAATAGATTTATTGTTCTTGATTGGAATTATTCAGACAGTTTTGATTTGAAAAAAGTCATTTAAAAAATTGTAAAATATTACTGAATATGATATTGTCATTGACAAAGAAGCCTTAACAATACCGTATTCATTCTATAACTAAAATTACTCTCTGTATCAACAGACTCCCAATAATTTCAGGGAATCAACAAAAATGAAAAATAAATGTAAAACAAGGAATAAGAATACATTCAAGATGATCACTACTTTTATGATTAGAACTGAAATGTTTGCTAAAACTTAGGACAACGGGAAATAGGCAGGTATCGTAAGGTTGCAGCGGATATCGTTCTGACGTAAAATATAGCTCTGTCATTATTAAAATATCGTAAATATTGTATTGACACAGAGAAACAATAGTTATGGAAAAGTGAAGATAAAAATGTCAACATTTCAAAACTATGATTTTACTTAAATAAATACAAATTGCAAAACTTTAATAACAAAAGATTATGGATTTTGAAGATAGAACAAAGATCTTAGAAAACTATCTCAAGCTCCGATCAGATTGCTTTTAGTATTAACAGATGTATACAATCAAAAATTGATATTTTTTCTATTTAGTTTGACTTTCTATATTTGGTAAATCTTGACAGCTGAGTGTTAAACAGTGTCAGCAATTCAGAACTAAATCGTAATATATTAAAGTTCAAATTGAAATCTTTGTCTGATAAGGACAAAAAAATATTTATAAATGAAAACAATGTAGAAAACGTTTTGATAGTTTCTATTAAACTTATTCCCAATTAAAACTTGATCTGTCTATCAGTAAAGAATACTGTGGACAATTATAAAAGACTTTATACTTTATAACTGTTGGTTGCTGTTATCTTAATGATCTTTATTTACTCCAATTCACCTTTCTAAAGTCATGTATGAATAGAAATTTCATTTTATTTTCAAAGAATAATTTTGGGGCTTTTTATAGCTGACTATGCAGTATGGGCTTTTCTCATTGTTGAAGGCGGTACGGTGACCTATAGTTAATTGCTGAGTCCTTCGGTCTCTTGTGGAGAGTTGTCTCATTGGCAATCATACCACATCTTCTTTTTTTATACTAACACTTTTTACCAAATATTTATTTTTACATCTTTTGAGATAAAAGCAAGGTATATGTGGAATGCTGAACCCAAATAAGTTACAAATATGACAGGTGAATACCCTTACATCTATTGGTGATCAATTATAATTGCCTCACTTCTTTTTCAATAAAACGTATCCCTTCAGAAGCTCTAAGAAGATATTTCTCTCCTCAGTCAATCCTTTAAACCCTACGACTACTTGAAAAACACTTTCAGGTGATAAGAATAAAATAAAGATTTCACACAATGGCTAACCTGGTCAGTTAGATCAGTGACAATGCATTTTAAATAAACCCGGTATTTTATCCTCTGATATCTACACAAGACCTCTTCAGGGAAAACAAATAAACACAATCGCCAAATACAACCCTGTTCCGTGATAAATTTGATCTCGTACCAATTGTTATTTGAGAAAAAGTCAAAATCCAATACATTCATAATGCAATAATTTCATATGAATTGATCCCTCTGATATTTATTTCCCTTTTTATTAAATCTATAAACTTAGTTAGTAAACTATTTATCGATTGAATTGTCATTTTTACGATTGATACAATATTACTATTATCTGTCCTCGACGGGAGAAACGTTATCCCGAATTATGATGGGGATTCAATCACAAAACATGTGTTATGACAAATATAATTCTCTATTACAAATATTGACGATTGAAGAGGTTCCTTGTAGGAAAAGCAAGCTTCGCTGTCTCATCATTTCAAATATATGATATATAAAAGTTCAAAGGAGTATTTCCTTTACTTCACAACTTACAAAATAACATTTAACATCAGTTCAAAGGTCAGACATATATATTTTTAAGTGCAAAAAACTGCAATTCAAAGAATTTGATGAAATTTGATTCATTTACAGAATATCGACAATTTAAACTGGCGATGAAATTAATCCTTCACGCTTTCGTAACCAAATTAATTGCTTTAATTGTAAATGTTCCAAAGCATTTAATCCGATCTTCCTTTTGTTATTTTTTCAGATAAATGTCCTCTGTTTGCCCTTTACAATACCTCCCAATGATGCCATACCTAATTTTCCCCTATCTTTTTTAGAATGACAAGTATGATCCCTCAGAATTATCTATTATTTCTGCTTTTTATTGATATGGTCCAAGAGAAATAGCTGTGCTTACGAAACCAATTTATTTTCTCTTTTCAAAATTGACATGTACAAAAAAATGAAATTCATTAAATAAGTGGATTTCAATATATTTCTATTTCTCCATTCTAGTTTCTGCAGCATGCGATAAGTGTTATTTTTACGGTTTCACGCTGTTACGTCCCCAGTAACCGTGGTAATTCAGTGCAGAATCTTTTAATTAAGATGCAGGAAATGTAATGAACATTTTGATAATTTCGACATGTCCTGTTAATTTGAAGAAATACTTAAAAATTATCAAAACTTCTTCAAGATTTCTTCTGATTAGTTTTTAATTCCACTTTTTATCCTAATCGTAAATAAAATTGTAACATAGTTTGAAGGATGTTCTAACTCTTTTTTTTTTATAAATATAAAAACTCTAAATTTATCGGTAACCATCTTAATATGAAGTATTTTAAAGATCCAGAGACTGAAACAATGTATAATTTCCCCTGTATTCACCAAAATTGTGGTAATCACTTATCAATTAACAACCAAGTTATCTCCCCTCTGACAACTTAGATAATGCAAATTTAAGAACATGTTCTATTCATTCAATGTGTTGGACTTCTGGTATAGATCCCCCCCCCCCCCCAACCTGACCATAGAGAAGAGGCACAGAAAGAGAAAAACTTTATTCTTGATGTTTCTTGGTTACCTGTACTCACCCTATTGAGTAGTCCAAGATTTCTCTGATATCCAATAGCGCCAGCTTGTCTGACAAAACAGTGAATGGACATAAGAGCAACTTCAGACGTAGGTTCTACTAGGTTGAATATGCAGTGATTGAGAGTTTTTACTGTGTTGAATTAATATGGCCCCACTGTGACTTTGAGTTTGAGATACTAGTTCTTTGCACAGATGAAGACCTGTTGTTGATGGGTTTTTTCTAGCATTCATATGATGTGAAATATGAATCTGTTTCTCTATTTCTTCATTCAGTTTATTTTATATCATGAATTATAATAAGAACAAACATTACATCAATTTTCCAGAAAAATAAATTAACCCATTTCAAAAGGTTGGATTCTAACATAAAATTCTTGATTGGGTTTTAGAATAAAGCTGATTTTAGCATTGTCAAAAAACATTGAAATTTAAGTCAAAACAGAAATTCTCACATTTCAAAGTGATGGCATGAGTTTCTTGTAAGACTGTAAAGTTTCCAAATGAAATATTTCAAAAGAATGGATCATATTAATACTGACTGGATTAACAATAATTTAGATTATTGTTCTTATTTAATTACATTATATTTCCTGAAGTCTGTAATTAAGCACTTTTTCATTTGACATCCTTAATTTGGTAAATTTGTTATATAATCATTTCATTAGCAAACTAAAAAAACAAACATGTTGTTTCAACTTTTAGAGATATAGGTTTTTAGTTCTGTCAAAACAAAAAAAGTCCTAAAAACTGTGTATTCTCTTCTTTTCCACTAATTACATAGCATTTCATGAGAAAATAATAAATCTAGACAGCTTTGAGTCAGAGTAATATATCCTTGCAGGGAGGCCAGTCCTCTTGCTGACTTCAGTACCAGCATATTTTAAACCTGGTTCAATGTTTCTGTTCAGAATTAAGTTGGATGAAACATCAACATCTACAACATAGTTCAATTTGATTGGAGTTATCTCCCATACAAGTATGAAAACTTTGATTGGAGTTATCTCCCATGCAAGAATGAAAACTTTGATTGGAGTTATCTCCCATACAAGTATGAAAACTTTGATTGGAGTTATCTCCCATGCAAGAATGAAAACTTTGATTGGAGTTATCTCCCATGCAAGAATGAAAACTTTGATTGGAGTTATCTCCCATGCAAGAATGAAAACTTTGATTGGAGTTATCTAACATACAAGTAACTTTGATTGGAGTTATCTCCCATACATTTGTACAAGTATGAAAACTTTGATTGGAGTTATCTCCCATACAAGTATAAAAACTTTGATTGAAGTTATCTCCCATCTAAGTATGAAAACTATGATTGCAGAATCTCACATACAAGTATGTACACTTTGATTGCAGTTATCTCCAATTCCAGTATGACATTGGACAAGTCGTTAATAACCTACTTATTTTTGACAATGATTTGGTAAAATCTACATAAAAAATATTTTAAAAAAGAACAAGAAATTTCTATCAAGTGTTTGCTTTGACATGTAATTACAGAAGTCTCCATATTGGCCTTAATATTAGAAAAAAAATGCAGGTTCAATATGTTCAGAGGAACTTTCAAGTGCATATTATTGCAAATAGCTTAATGCTAAGTAATAACTCAAGTATTACAAATCTTAAGATTTAAATTCAATAAAATGATTTCAAAGTCAATTTTTGTTTGGGTTTTAAAATACTTCACTTTATTATTTATATGTTTGTATAATTTGGTAATGAATGATTTATGCCGAGTAGCTTATAACATAAATTCTACAAATCCATAGAAATTAATAGAGTTTTAGATGCATGTATATGTTTTTCTAAGGAGTTCGTAACTTAACAAACATCAACAGAATTATTTCAACCTTTCGCGTGCATTTCAATAACAGCAAACGAAAACATCTGACATCGTATGGCGATTGCATGGGCGATTACAGGTGCATTACGTTTCCAAAGAAATAAATTGTCAATCATCCACAGAAAGCATAGAAACTGACAGGCAGACAAGATGTGTAATTGAAGAAATTGGCCAAATAAACTATACTTTATGTTAAGTAACTAAGTGCACTGCTTGTTTTGAAAGATATTTGATAATTTAACATCAACGTCATATTCAAGCATCTCAAAGATGAAGATGCTCTATGTATTTGCTAATTAAGAGCACTAATATACAAATATATCATATTATCATTATAATCGCTAAGGTATCAGCTTGAATGAAGAGGAAAAGTCATAGAGGAATAAATTGTAACAAAGAAAAATATGAAAAATTTGAAATAATTATTCATTTCAATTTCTAATGCTACCTACTTTTATTACTATTACATATTTTTTTTTAAAGAGACAAAAATGTGAAACTAGAGAAGCAAAAAGATCCTGAATCAGAAACCTGGTACTTGTGTCCAAAGTCAAAATTAAAATATGGCCAGACTCTCCAACCAAATGAGGCCTATACTGTCCCTTTATCTTGCTAACCAATTGTCCCTTACCAGATTTTTCAAATTGTTGGCTGTATTTGTTTGGGGGAACTAACTAATTAGCATTAAATACTGATTCTGGCTATCAAAAGAAACCTTCTGCTAGAAAAATAATACTTATTTAAATTATTGAAATATTTTTTCTCTTGAAATAGTATTCTGCTTTTTTCTCTCACCATTTAAGTTTGTTTTTATAGTGCAATTCACTCAAACTAGCTCAATATGCACTTCAGTTGGTTTTTAAAATTGAATATTCTTTTCAGAATTAGATAAGTTTTGTAATCAAATTAAATGAAAAACTATTGAATAACTGTTAATCAGAAATAAATGATACTTTTATTGAATAAAATCAACATTTAATATGGTATCAAATTTACTATCAATTTTTTGTGTATTAAATTACAACAAGAGATGAAAAATGGATTTAATATGTAATTATAATTTGCCATTTTGTTTTCATGGTATTGACTTTTTTCCTAAATAACAGTGTCGTAATTTTTATGTATAACTCCCATTTCCTCTAGCAAAGGAAATGAAAATTTGGAAATTTTATTGTAATATAATTCTGTAAAGGATTTTGACAGCAGAAATGAGGAGTAATGTTTCTAAATAACATATTTATTGTAAATCTCTGTTGTGAAACATCCGCCGTTATTGGTATAATCTAATATAATAAAATGTCGCAATCCCCTTACGTCAATTTACAACAAATCATTTCCTATAAATGTAAAATTTATGCACTCAATTTCATCAGTTGCAAAAATCATTAATTCTACTGAGAAATTTCATATGTTTGTTTCCGCTGGAAATTACTGTTTAATCTTTTCATTTAGATTAAAATGTTGTTATTTGATAATTGATTACAATACAACAAGCCAATACCATCGGTTGTTGGCCACAGACAAATGCTTTTTATTCAATTGCAAATCAAATGACTAAATGATTTTCATTGCAATTAAAGGGACATAACTCAAAACTTTTTTAAATTAGAGGGAAGTAACCCTTTAATATTTTTATACTGAGATTGCAATTTTTTACTTCCCAAGTTTGACAAAAAGTATTGAATAAAATTACAAGAGACTTCTTAAATTCTCTGAGACTTACAAAATGACAAATCTAACAAAACTATACAAGTAACAGAGATAAAACTGAAGAGTAAGATAATTATTTGATTGGAATCAGATAATTAGCAATTTCCTTAATGGATTTTAGATTAATATAAAGTGTTCAAATCTTGTGGCATTTAATCAAACTTTGTGGTTTTCCCAAATCTTCACAATTAAACCAAAAGAAACAGATAAAAATTGTCTTTTTTTGCAATCAGTTAATTAAAAAGAATGTGGTGTGATTGCATGTTGAAATGAATGATTAGCACAGGAAAACAAAGAATAAATGAACAAATTCCATTGTCACAAGATGGTAAATTTCATTAATAAAATGTACTTTTCATTGGGGTCATCAATTGTCTTTATAAATTAGCAATGATTAATTTCCTATCCCTTAGAATTTTTCTGTATTATCAAAATGCTATACAGTAAAAGATCCACTTTCAAATTTAAGTTTTGGATAAAATAAGATATGATTTATTTTGGGTCATTTTAGCATAGGACCATTTCATTTCATTTCTTTTCTTTAATTTGTTTAAAGTTCATCACAGTATAAAAATACAAATAATTATACTGCATAAAATTTGGTTAATCTGTGTCCTGGAACATTATACCTATTATCAGCCATTAATGATATTGTCATGAAAACCATTGCAAATTTTTTATAACAAAAGAAATAAATTTCATCTCTATATAATTGTTTCTTCTCTTTCTATAAATCCTTTAGTTTATTATGAACATTATAAATGGTAAATCAGGTTTGATAAATTATCATTTTACAATAATGTCTCAGAAACAACAAGGTGTTCCTACTTAGAATAAATAAAACCAAGGCTTTTAAGTGTAACTTTGGTTCACTTCCCCCATTTCAACATGGCAAGATGTTTCCAAAATCAAATAAAAAACTTGAAAAATATAGAATTTCTTTATCAATTATTTTTATTACAACATTTGAGAGAAGACTGCAAATAAAAGGTGATATTAGAAGGGGTGCACATCTGTTCTGCAAAGGCATATTATTTACATAATGGAACGTTTTATCTTTTTGGGGTGGTCATTTCAGTCAGACATTAAATGTTCTAAAACCTTTTAAAATATATATAATCTTTTTATCAATAAAGTACAAAAAAAATAAACTAACAAGATGCATGTATGATCAATGATTTCAGACTAAGCCACTTTCTGCTATATAGTAGTGTAGCAGTTAGGACCTGAAGGTTACCATTGGTAGAGGCGAGGGTAGGTGCACAGGTACTATATCAATCTTTCTTCTTGTCTTTTACCTTATTAAAAATAAAATCTACTTAAACAAAAAAAGGAATAAAACACTTTAAACATAATTCAAATTTAAGTTTTCATACAGCACAAAAGTGTCCTAAACTACAATTATATATAACTATGTGCTTGGCTTAATAATGATACAGTAGACTTTGGTCAATCAGATCCCAAAAATGTCAGCATAAAATATTCAATTATCAGATAAAATTAACATTAAACATATAGGGAAGGGTTTGGTGTTTTGAAATAATATTACAATAGCCGATATATTAGTTTAGCCGATATCCGATTAGGTGGAGTCTACTGTATAAAAGAGCTGTCATCATTTGTAACAAGATTAGGGAAACAGATACTTTAAAATGTAACAACATTCATTATACTACTTGGAGGTGAAGGCTTGCTGCCTTAACAGGAAAAGACAAAGAAGGGTAAATGAGACAACCATAAATTACTGGAGAATAACTTTTACTTCAATTGTTGTTGGTGTTTTAGCGCCACTTTTAAGCTATTTTGTTGACACCAGTTTTGGGTGGAAGTAGCCAGAGTGCTGGGAGAAAACAACTGTCACCTTCGATAGGAAAACTAACATTATCTACTTCAAGGAACAGTTATTGTTATATAGAAGGTTATGAGCAGTGTGTTGCTGTTCTACATCTTGAAAATTAATGACTTAAAGAGTTAACATATACTCATATTCATATGTTAGTTAAACTAGCCTGAACTCTTATATACCGTAAAACAAACAAAAATTTCATATGAAATAACAGTTGAAATAAAATGCTTTGTGCAAAGGAAGTACGGTAAAGAAAAGTTTTTAATGCAATTCTAACTTTTCTGCTGTATGTCTGCTATTGACATTCTTTTTTGGGGATGGGGGTTAAAATGAAACTTTCAAGAAAGATAAAACTAGTTTAAATTGATCAAAACATCACAAAATATAAGTTTAAGTATAATAAATTGATTTAAGAGTAGCTATCCATTCATGTTTAATTAACAAACTTACAAGAGAATGATTTTTATAAATACAAATATTTCTTGTTCAGATGTCATAATTATAGGTTTCCATTGATTTCTATGCATCGTTTGACTTCTCACATGTGACTAAACTTGTTGATATGGACTCGCTAACCTCCAAATAATCTAAGAAAACGTCTAATTACGTCTTAGATAAAAATCAAACGTACTTCATTAGTTCAACGATACTTTTCATTCCGATAATTTTTAATGTGTGTTTCCGTTTGTTCTTTTCTCTGTCTGTATTGATTACGGGGTTTCTTTACTCTCAAGTTAGTATTTATAATTGAATGCATAAACAAAATATAAACTGATTCAGTAATTAAACATAGATTGTACTTATGTTTTATGAACTAATGAAGTTCATGCTTAGTTCAAAGGTATGAAGGGAATATCAAAACACCACAAAAAAGAATCTTTGAAAGTTGAACATTCCCTATAAATATTCTTGTAACCAGCAAACCTTTGAAACCTCAAATACATTCTACTAAAAAGAAATAAGTAGTTGCCATGAATTAGAACAAATAGGAATTATAAATACTTAAGCAATGAATATTAAAGGGCAAAAAAGAATTTTAAATACTAAGAATTTTGTGACTGTGCATGGACAAATCTTATGATGACTGTTTTGGATGCTCTCAATTAGTCTGAAATACAGTCATTGATCAACTTTAAATTTGTTTGAGTTTTCAGAAATATTAACCTTTTTCATATGACTGTCCTACTTAAACACTTAGTTGCTGTGTAGAATATAAGACACTCCTTTCAAACTAACTAACCTTTCCAATTAGTACAAAGTTGCAAGAGACTTGCACAGATGCCCCAAAGACTAATTCAAGAAGTGTTTATTTAATTGTCTATTTGTTTTTTCATTAGTGTAGGTTAAACCACAAATTAAGAAAATAAAAATCCTTGTTCCTCAGTAAAATAACCAAAAACAATAAAAATTTTAAGTAGATTCCATAAAGTACAACTTTTCTCCAACATTGAACATAGTTACCTCCAAAAATAAATAACCAGAAGTAACAAATGTCTTATATTGTCAAGAAAACACAAGATCTCTGATATTTTTAGTTACTTTTATTTTACAGAAGATTGTATTTATCGCACTCTGACATCTGATTGGCCTAGGTTTAAAAAAGTATGTTATAAAAATCTATTCCTCTGTATTTACTTTCCTCTGTTGGGATGAAGTCCTACCAGAATTTTTCACATGAGTTATATTGACTTAGATGAACTTCAGTTCAAGCCACGATTCTCATTCTACAGTTCACTTTATGTCAACTTGTAACAAACCCAAACCACTTATTAAGAATGCTTACAAGCTAACGTCTCAGTGCTTTGAGTCAATTTAGTGCAAGCTCTCTGTAATGTAATCAAATTTCTATAAATCAGTTTCCAGTCTGGTTTATCAATTTGGAACCATGATTATTTATACAAAATGCACAAATTATCATCAATTCATGCATAAATGTTTGTAACACAATCTCTTAACTTATTCTCCAATAATCCAACTTATCTTATCCAAAAATTACATACAAATTAAAGCATGAAATTAAAACCAAAATTCTATTTGATTTGATAAATCTGTGATAAAGAAGTGATAATTAGATGTAGAAACTTTCTCCGAAGCCTTGCTCAGTTTAATTTGCAAGATGTTTTACAGGAAATGTTTATTTTTTTAATGCAGAACCAAGTGCAGTCACATATTTTGTGCATTCAGTTTAAAAGAGATTAAATCAACAAACTTTGTACTGTGATGTTCCTCTACAATTACTCCTTTTTTCAGAGCCTGTTTTCGTACTCATAAGAAATGGGGTTCCATAGACAGATCCAGGGGGGCCCTGAACCCCCCGCCCCTTTTGTGGGAAAATTAGGTTGATTATATAGGAAATCACTGAAGCATGACTGGAGCCCCCCTCCCCTTAGGTCAGTCAGCAGGCCCCCCTTATGAAAAGTTCTGGATCCACCACTGGGTTCTATCATCCTTTTCTGATTGTTAAGTTGTAAATCATAAGCTGACCAAACAAAAGACTAAATGAACAGGTTCTGGTGCTAAATGAAAGATGAACAAAAGAAGGTGTTCTGCTATCCTGCAATCTGGTGATCAAGGTCATCTTTTAAAGGATGAGGAAACAAGAATATTTGGTCAAATGTATCCCTCTCAACTTAGGAGTTCATCAGCGAAGTAAGGGGATCTAATATCATGTCATAGAGAAATTGCTTCTTAGCTGAAAAATGGGACCTGTTCGTCTAATTGATAGAAGCCTTACATCCCTGTACTTTATAAAACTTATCCACCTTAAATTGGAATCATAACATGCATCTCCTTATTCTTGTTTAACTGTTAGATGGCTTAAAAGCTAAACACTAAAATTAAAAGAATTGCTAGCGTATTGACAAATGTGAAGGGAAGCTACTTATTGGGTTTAATAAAAGGTCTAGCTGTATGTAACTGGACATTTTGATCATGTCTGTTTGTAAATTGACCTGACTGTATTTGTGTTTGCTTGACCCATATGGGTGTATTTTGCAAATAAAATAATTATTACTAAAACACAAATAATGTCTTCAGCAAGGATATATATAATAAGCTCAACCATATGTTAATGTCAATGATAATACTTCCGTGACACAATCAAATCAGTAAAAGTTAGGCCCTCAATTTGTTTGGCAAACAATCCAGTCACATTTTGTATCAAAAAAGACAAACTGTAGTGACTAACTCTTCCTGACCTTTACAATATCTTAATTAAATTTACCTAAATCTATGTGTTATCACCTAGTTAAATTTCTATTGTTTCATTTAAATGATAAATTAATCAGGCGCACCTTAGATCTGAGGACAAACAAAGAAACCTGGGTCAGGAAGTGTTAATAGAGCTGTCATTCCAAGTTACAATCAAATCTGACTTTCCCTTGTTGATGAATTACACACACCTCATATAAACAGTCTTTATTCAATCTATTTCCAATGTTGCAGAACAATTTATTACAGTTGTTTTGATAAGTGTCACCATGTAATTGTATTTTCTCATTAGTACATATCAAAGTCAGTTACAACCTGTATAATTTGACCATTGACTTCCACTTAATATAGTCAAATGAAAAGATTGAGGTTCATTGCTATAATTGAGATGTTATAAAGGACATTTTGAATTCTGTGTATCATTGAAATTTTCTGTTTTCTAGCTATCATTGATTGTCTGATGATTGCTGATTATGTGACTATGTCCAGTGGGAAGTATTACATTCTTATTCTGCACAAGGAGAGGTCCATTAAATTGGAATTAAGAAAAAACGCTTTGTATTAGACCACACTTTCAAAGAGATAACAAAACTTATCAAAAGCTTACAGAAATACAATGCCAGCGCACTCAGATCAAATATTATGACTGCGATTCTATTGGTCTTCCCTCCAACTTCTTTATGAGACACAAAGATTTTTAAAGACGTTTTCTTCAACTAGAAGGGGGATCAAACCCACAAACTCTCACACTCTAATCCAATCTCCTAGAACTTAGACCTGCAATAATTAGAGCTCCTGCTGAACTAAGGTTTATGTTTTTTTGAGAGACGAAAATAGAAATGCATGGAAACTCAAATTTACCTTTAAGAATGGCCAGATTAGGATTTCCCTGTAAGAATGGATTAGGATTTCCCTGTTAGATTCAATTATGATTTACCTGTGTTGAATGTTATTAAACCATTAATTTATTTTCCAAATCACCAACAAACAACATTTTGATTCATTCCTGTAACAGAACCTGGATTGTTATATAATTGTATTTACTAAAAGCAGGTGTCCTATTCCTTTGATATAAATATCAAACTTTAATGAGACCATCTGTAAGTCGTACTTTATAAAGTATAATGTTTCCATCAATGCTGACAATGGCAGATAATTGACAATAAACAAATGTATTATATAAGGCATAGTTCCATTTGAAAATACAAAATATCTAGCATTCAAGCTTCTCGCCTAAGCCTTTTGATATGTGCTTATCTGTCAGAAATACACATAGACATCAAATTGAAAATTCCTCATAATTTTAAGTTTTCTAGGTTACAAAACTAGTACATCATTGCAGTTGGAATAAAGTGGTTGGAGTAAGAGGGACTTAAAATTAATAATCAACAATGAATGGATAACTAAGAAACACAGTTAAAATATTCACCAAAAAGTGCCAAATTCTTAGAAAAATCCTGAACACTCTTATCTGTCCAGCCATTAGATAAAGATACAAAGAAACTTTTTAGGCATTCTTTCTTGCCCATTTCAAATCTACCATGTAATCCAAAAAATATCAGATTGTTTCTTTTTCTTTTTCTCTATTATTGGGATTTGATTCAAAACTTCTATATTTCTACAGATATCTTTGAAACCTTATAAACAAATCAATTTTTAGTACCATTATGTAACAATTTAAAACAAAACATAATCAGTTTTTGGTGATGATTTGTTAGAGTTTAAATGACAGATGTGTGAATGTTGTTTGCCTTTCATTGCTGTATTAAAGTGGTCTAATAAGCAAGAGCTCTGAGTAAACATGTAAATGCCCTGTAAACCTTAATAACTCCTGCTTTGTTTGCTTTTATTTACATAAAACCACAATCAAATTGCACTTTTTCCTATTCAAATATACATTAAAAGAGAGAAATATATCTAATTGACTGAGAATGATTATAAGCCATTTGTGTTATTTCAAATGAAAATACAATCTCAATTAAAGTATAAAGGGAACGTTTGACTTCTATTGTTTACACAAATGACAAGGTGCCAATAATTCTTGGGTGCGCTCTATTACAAAATGATTCAGTGTTAATGAGATATTATGTATTTGCTACCAGGTATTTAGATTAGAATGGTATAAATTTACATTTACTGTCAAACTTGTTTGATTTTCTTCATATGGATAATTAGGAAAAAACAATGCATACGGTTTAGAGATTTGAAACAAATTGTACATTTATTTGACCTGTCAGAAATTACTAATTTCAGAATAAACTTTTGCTGTAGAGTTGTTTAAATTATTGATAAATAATTTCTATAATATATATTTCAAATCAAAATTCTGATTCAGTTTCTCACTTGCAATTATTTATAAATTAACATTCTGTGTCTCAGAGTAGTACTGTATGTGATTTAGACAATGATTTTATAATCAAATTATATGAAAGAAAACATACTGAATATTTCTATAGTATCTAAGTTCTAAACTTAAATGGATAAAAAGTCATTTCTAATCACTGTATCAACCCCTTTAACTTTTGCCTTTCCTCAAAATAAAAATAAATCATGAGCTACAGATTAAATTTTAAAAAATGCAATATAAACAACTTTTTTTAACACACATCCCATTTCCACTCCCTAAAAAAATATAAAACTTTAAACAAGATTTGTTACTGATAAATATAAAGTTTGTGCTGTACGTACCAAATAGTCTTGGGTCATATTGGAAGTCTGTATCCAGTCTGCTTTTCTTGAGTTTCTCTAGAGTATCTGGACTAGCATGAATGGATGGACTTCTCTTTGGTGGTCTTCCTGGTCTGGCACTAAAACAGAAAGGTTCAAATCATAAACAGCATAGTCTAGCTATCAAGAAATGTGAAACAACAGAATCAACTAGGAAATGTGAAATGACAGAATCTAAAATGAAATGTGAAACAAGCGAATCTACAAAGAAATGTGAAACATCAGAATTAATTTTAAAAAATGTGAAAATTGAAAAGGGATGTCCATGTCATGCAAAAAAAATCAAGTTCTACCTTGTGATATTCTGTGGTTGTCCTTGATAAGTCATATATAACTGACAACTTATAGATTTTTTGTTATTCTGATGTGTGTGCTTTAGAAGAGATTTTACTTTAGAGTCTCTTTTTCACTTGAGTAATTAGGCGCTTGACATTATGTGTAGACATTTTTCTACTGTATGAGACTGTATGTTTGTAAACGAATGCAGCACTTGCATGGAGGATGCATAAATCTTAGACTGCAACTTTGAAAAAAATGCCAATTGAATTATCAATGCTAACAAAAGTAAATCTTTTTTATCTTTAAAATAAATTACAATCAGCATAAAAAACTTAGATTACACTGAATTCTGCCCTGTAAATTAGTATGATTGTTATAAATCAACTTAATTTATGACAATTTCAAAGTATTTATAAAGCTGCACTTGTTGAAGTAGATACTACAATATTTTACAGTAGAAATGTATTAGATTGTAGTATGTTTCTATAAATTCCACATGTGTGTGTAAACTATACTGCAATTAGTAGGAGATCAAAGGAATATTCTTGAGTTGCCATTTAGATGTTTATACTGTGTAAATAATTTAAAATACTTGAAAACAAGGGAAAGATTTATTCAAATTTTAGAATTATTTAAATAAATTCAATAAAATATGGGTAATGTTTTATTTGAATAAGTAAGTAAATACAATATAAAACATTTGATGAGTATTTTAAATCTTTACAACCTATATCTGGTCTGAAAGATAAAAGTTAGTTCAGCTAATAAAATAAATGTACTGTATAAAATGTACTGAACTGACAATAAACTTCTCAGTTCCAAATAAAAGTAATGCAAAATATAAACCAACTCCTCATTTTCGGTTTTATGAACTGCACAAGACTTGCAAGAGTTAGCTGCGGAATCGTAGCTCTTAGGTCATTATGTTATTTTTTTACTATTTGCGGACTATAGATGATGGTCTATGGTCCGCAAATAGTAAAAATATAACACAAGGAAATAAGAGCTACGATTCCTTATCCTAGGCAAGACGGTAAAGATAGGATGATGTCCTTTTTAAAGAATGTGAGAAGTGTTCGGATACTGTTCACTTGATATAATATTTATAATATTATCTAAAAGTTCCTCTTCATAGCAGTAAAGTTTACTAACTGCCGAGCAGTGAACCAGGATCCCATGCTAACCAATTGATCTATTAACTTAGTATAGTGATGCTTCAGAAAGGGGAAGGAAACTACAAGCATTGTGTTAAGAATATGTTTCTTTAATTTACAATCATACACAAACCGTTTAACGTTTGATCTCACATCTTCGCGAAGATGTTGATCTCAGAGCTGTGTCCATAAATATTTATTGGGTTTATTTGCAGCGGTAATATAACAATGTTTGGCACAGAGAAAAGTACAGTATTTCAACTCACTAAGGCAATCACCAGAGGCGGATTTAGGGGGGCAGGGGACCCGCCCCCCCTTTTTCAGGGAAAAATTTGGTATATTATATAAGGAATCACTGAAGCGTGACCAGAGCGGGCCCCCTCTTAGGCAGTTAGTGGGCCCCCACTTATAAAAATTTCTGGATCCGCCACTGATCACCCAATAAAAAAAAACTTCTGTGTGGTAGCAAATCTTGTCATTGCAGATTCCCGAAGTTTTTCTAGAGGATACATAAAATGTCCATATGCTTTCTTCAAGTTCAAACTAAGGAGATAGCTTGTTGAATACATATGTAAGTTTAACATTTATTAAAATGCGAATCCTCTCATTTGTAGCAACTTATTGAATTGGAAAATAGGACTTTTATAAAAATGTTTACTACATTCTCAGTGGTAACCTGATACAGGGAGTCAATGCCGAAGGACCATCCGTGTCGATTCAGATGATGGACCCAGAATAATACGTCACAGCGCCCCTCGTTTAAATATCATTATTAAAATTAAAAATGTATTTGAAATTGAAATGGTTCAAATTTTCAACAGATTTAGATCGAGATATATTTAATGGATACAATTTCACTTTTTGAAAAGAAATATTAAGAGTTAAATTGTTGAGCATACACCATCCTATTCATGGACAGTCAATCATAGATATATGGTTTAATCTTTGAAGTTGACAGCAGACGGCAAATTTCATCCATGGATCACTTCTTTAAATGAAAAGGCAATAGGTATCATACTCCGAATGAAATAAAAATTCAAATCCTATCTATCTCCCTAACCTGTTGACTCTGATTAAATGGCTGAATTAAAAAAGAGAAAAAAGATTAAATTTTAATTTAACATTCTGTGTCTGGCAAGCAGCAGGTGTCACACCACAATTCGCTATCTGCATCACAATGAATAATTTCACAATGGCCACTTTATCATTGTTACAAACAGAGCTAGCAACATTAACACACCAACACGTTTGACGTTTGTTTTTCAAAGAAAATGGAAGCTATTATTGTCAAAAAAGATTGTAACTCTTATGAATCTCATTTCTAAAGTATAAGTTTACTATTTTGAAAATTGAAATTCTTTGTTTGACGAATCTTTGTAGAAAGATAATCATATTCAATCCGTATTCTAACATTTGAATCAAATGTTTAATTCCATTGTACTATTAAATGAAAATATTCAATGTGATTTAAGCTTGCAAAACGAGCAATCAGTTCTAGGCCTGCCCACACGCATTATTAATACAACACCGCCTCTTGTCACTTTAGCTACATTTGACAACCACTCTAGAATTAACATAAATAAATTTTGGTCTATTGTTGGGCATGCAAAACACTTATTGAATTCGTATAAAATAGGTAATTAAGAATGCAATTACAAGAGATTTAATCCGTAAGAACTTTTGTTACTCGAAATGCGAAAAGATACATATCGAATGCAGCCGGCTGTATGACAAGAACACCAATTAAAGGGAGATAAATCTTTAATTTTGGAAATATTATTCAAGTATCTACTGCCCATAAGCGATTCCATTGCACGATCTGATGCAAGATTAAAAGTTACAATTGTTCAAATGAATTTTAAAATGTAAAAATTAAGTAATGTAATACATGTGCTGTCCAATCTATAATGTTTATTAATATTAAACAACATAACTGTCACCAGAGTTACCTCCCATTCTGTTAGAAAATTGATTCTCCCCTTGTCGATAAGATCTATACCAAATATGAATTACACCATGGGATTTTATTCTTATGAATGTAAACAATCAAACTGTACCGGGCTGACTCTCATAAAAAAGGAAAACAGTATGTTTATTTAAGTATTTTTACACCTATTTATGTTGCTTTTTGACGGGACAATAAACAGATACCCGCTTCACTAAGAATGAAATCTGATCTCCTTGCCAATTTATCTCATTTGAGTGTAATTGATTTTTTTCAGTTATAAAGCCGTCCCTTCATCTTCATATTTTTGCGTCTGGGTAAAAAGTGAAAAATGACTCTATGCCTGTTGGAAATAAATATATATTTGAATATTCAGCTCTTCAAATCTATGAACTTCTCACCTATTGTTATTTTTCTCCACATTCGTCATAAGAATTCTAATTAAATTCTAGATTGAGTTAGGATACACCCAAAATGTATCATCCGTTTGTTGAAATATTTCAGTTGAACAAAATGAATAACATTACTAATTTTGATATAAATGTAAAAGGTTTTAAATACCACAAAAGTTGAATTTTATTAAATTGGATATGATATATTGTAATAGGAGATTAGTCATGTTCAAATGGTAGGTATTGTATTGCAAGATAAACACGGGATTGTTTTGAACCTGGAGTGTACGGATTTCTTCCTCTTAAGCACATCCTTTTGTAATTTTATATAATACATTTGTCGTCTGTATTCAGTAAACATATATTGAATCATCAAAAAGATGAAGAAGCAAATTAAATCGTTTATATTTTTCTCGGAAATGTCTTCTCTTTCGCTTTTTTGTAATAATCAAATCTGGCCATAAACATTACTGTCCTAGAAGTTTGACCGACTGCAGGATTGTGTTGCAGTACAAGTTTGTCTACTTTCACTTAAGACAGGTTGATCTGGCATATTTAGCAAACCAGAAATACACCGAAAATAAAGGATTTGACATAAATTTATGAACTCTACAAATTAATTCAACTGTCAACAGAACCGAGTCATCGCACATCCGGGCCTGGTCAAACAAAATAGTTAATTGCTTAGTCCTAACTGGATCGATATGGTTCCAACTTCGGGGAGTAGCCTATCACTATCACTTAAAATATTAAATCAAAGAAAACAAATAAAATATTAACAACCCTTTTTGTGTTGAGTTCTCATGTAATACCATAGTTTTGATATCAGATCAATTTAGACAATCTAGCGATAACGTCAGTTGCTAAAAATGGTTCGGATTAAAACTGACCACAACATCACTTTATAAGTTGCAAAAGACTAGTTGCATTTATTCGATTTGTAAGATTGCTTGTGAAAAGTTAGCGGTGGAATATGTGGCTAAACGTTGACAGGAAATCTTTATACTCGTACACCACGTCTCTTACGTTCATATCATTCACATGGAACAACGCCAGGTGACGCTTTCAAGAACCATCACATAAATTGTAGAAAAGCAAGATGATACTTTAAAGTTTTCACTTCTAGGCTCAGATTGGCTTAATATTGACACAAATCATCTATAGTATCGCTGTCAATCATGGAATTGCTTTTTCAAATGTTTTATTCAAAACTTGTAAAAACCTGTTGTCTATATTGAATAATTTGATTAAATACAACTAAAGCTAATTAAGACAGAAATTCGATATCATTGGGAATAATAACGAAACAGTTATGTTAAATTGATTCTGGATTTATTTGTTCATCTAGCGTCTGTGTAATCGTCGGTATCAAATGTGGCGCAAAATTTGACACAAAACAAATGATATTGTTCAAATGAAAATCATTCAAACAAATAGACCGATTGCTTGACTGGGACTGCACATGCGAGATTTCAACTTTTCACACAATTAAATGATAAGAATCAGAATCAATTACATAGTTCTATTTCTGCATGATATCAATACAAACATTTAATAATAAATACAAATAAAATCATTTCTATGACAAATAATCTGTCAAATTTCAATTAACAAACATACATTGTATAACTCTTGTTTTTTAAGGAAATTAAAATACAGTAACGTGTGTAGCAATAGCCATTTCTTTAAATGGACTGCGACGATATGACGGATATATAAGATTACAAAAGGTTGAAGATTTCCGTTTCTATTTTCACCAGGTAATGTTCCCGTGTGCACCGGACAGAGACAAATGTAGTCACATAGAAGTTTCCGTTTGTAAGGGAGGGTTGCCGTTTCGTGACATATATGTCAACATTGCAGTGAAGTAACTTCATATATCAAAACATTTCGTATTTAATTATGCTTTTGTGTTCTTCCTTAACCCATTATGAAGATTGTTTTTGTTTAACGTTAGACGACTTGATGTTTATCCTTTCTCTTTTAGGATAACTTGTTTTATTTGAATTGGTTGAAGTGCCAAGCGTTCAAAGGCAACAGCGGTTTTCAACCACTTAAACAAATAAAGAATTAACCGGTATTTACATCAAATTAAATCTAAAGACCTGTACTGTCCTGTTATATTATGTAGATAAACAAAAAGAAATTGATTTTGTTTAAATATCATTCTAAATTTCTTTATAATATTTGATTAGAAAAACAGTAAACAAATGATGTCAGCTGAAGTGAACGATCGTGTCTTTACAATGAAAATCTCCACGGTATAATGTTCTAAGACAAAAATCTTAATCGACAAACACAACCTTTGCATATCTTATGTTTAAATATAATTTACATATATTTGTACAAGGAAAGAATATACAGTTTAACTTTTCATTTTCATATTTGAATCTAAAAGATTATTCAAATTTCTTTTAAATCTAATTCTAAAATATGTGAAATGAAATAAACAAACGTAAGCGTGATTTTCAGGGTTTGTTCGATTTCTTGGTTGGCGTTCGAACGAAGCTCAGTCGTGAATTGCCTGTATCGTTTTTCTTTCTGCGAGTCTGTTAATATAATTTCATATAAGGTTTCATAAAAATATCAAAAGATCTTAATATTTCAAAAGGCCCTACCCTATAATTTAGCACTATGACTATTTCATGGGAAAATTTGTCTCTTTAGGCAAAATTGCAGTGTTGTTTTTGGATGAAAATAAATTATCACTTTTTTTTAAGAACATCTGTCTCAAAATGCATCTCAGAAGCAAGCCATAAAGAAAATAAGTTGGATTTAAATGCAGGTGCGGATCAATTTCCTATTTAATGTGACCGAATGTCTGAATGGGATGAAATAAAAAATGACCTGATCTTTTGTAAAAGGGTACTCCAAAGTGATATTTATCTGGTAATCTTACAATTTTTGATTGTTAGGGTGAACTTTGGGTTCCCTGGGGACACAGATGCAACAATTACTGCAGATGACAAAAAATGACATGCGGTATTGTCCATCCTTTTAAGAAAATATCAGTTGTCCATTGACGAGGGTCAGTTGTATTGTTATAAATTTATTCTTTTTTAAATTCATCTTTTTCATCCGATAAATTTATTCGTATCTTCAACAAAAGAACGTTTCACACGTATGCATTCCAATTCTTAATGTTATTTTAAATTACAAAAGTGTCATCTTAAAAGCATAGGCTGTTAGTTTTTATGACAATAAATTTTACAGAGATAAATATTAGAAAAAGAGTACCTCATTTAAATGAATTTCTTGAGTGTTTTATTAAACATTTAAATATGTTATAGATTCAATGGCGTTTTTCTAAACCATGTGAAATTCTGCACTGTAATAAATTGTCGTAAAATAGGAGTTTTTGTTAGAAAATTATTTAAAATGTCTAAATATCTTAAACTTTCCGAACTGATGAACAGTTTGGAAGAAAAGAATACATAAATGTTATGCTCGCGAGTCGGTCATCTAAGGTAGCAGGATACGAGATAATAGAAAGTATTGGTCTGTGTAATCTCTAAAAAAGAATTTTTGAGTTATGGATTCTTGTGATAAACTGTCAAAATTGTTTATCGAAAAACCAAGGAGGACGAAAACAAAATAGCAAATAAAGAAAAACAGTTCAGAGTTCATGTCACAGGCGTATCTTAAGCGGAAGCGCTCTTAATCTCCACAAGAACTATCTTTTCTCTTTTCTGAACTGTCAGCAAATCAAGTCATCTGTATCTATACTAACGAAAAGACAAGTTTCGCGGCGAGTTTAAGTGCTTTAAATTTCAGTCAATAGTCCAACAAATTGATATCTCGAAATACGCTTTGTTACATGTTTAAAGGTGGTAGATTAATAAAAAGTACTAGCGAAGGTATTTGTTACTTTTCACTCTTTCTGTTTGTTCATTAGAATTTAAGGATCAAAATTCTATTTTTTCCTAGCACTTTCCTTCTTTTTGAAGATGCCATTCTTACAATGTAATTACAGCTTGTTTAGATACATAAACATTTTCTTAATAATCTTTTTAAATTATTACAAATATAAATTGATTGCAGTCAGTCGAATAAAAGAATTAATAAATACATTAGGTGATAAATTACAAAGCATTTAGTTGCACATGAAATAAACGTGTCAATTTCTGGCGACAATTTCAAATTAAATTGATAAAACTATTTTATGTAGACCTATTAGAACCAGTAATTGATCAAATATCTAAACGGAAAAGCGTACAACAACGGGCGGGTCATCCAGCTGACTTTGCTACTGAAATCAGTGTGCACATCGACAATTCGCCGTTCCAAAAATAAACAGCTTGCTCTGCGGTATATGGGTTTTGCATATTGTTGAAGACTGTACGGTTACCTATAGCTGCTTAATTATGACCAGGTCGTTTGGTCTCTTGTGTACATGCAGTTGTCTCATTGGCAAATATACAACATCGTCTTATGTTTATAAACTAAAAAATATTGGACAATTCAGCAGACGAAATAAACCATGAAGTTATACCAGCACGAAACTTGCATAAGCAAGATGTTTGACACCAAAAATCAAAAGTAGAACTAAACGAGATGCATTTAAGTATAGTTGGGTTGCTGTCTCATTGATATATATCCCACATTTCCTTTTATTTAACCACGTGACAAGTAAAGTTGCATTTTACCCTGTACTTTAGCCAGGAGAAATACGAATTCTATTTTTGGATAAGAATGTTTCAAGTTTTAATTGATAGACTTCACAACTAGAATATGTCCGTTTATCAATTGTTCACATTCAGCTATCTTAACAGTGTCTTTTCCTTCACAAAATTGTAACAAATGATAAATTTTTATTTGGTGAAGTGTCTTGAGTGGACCTTAATTTTCAGTTGAAAAGATAAATAAAATGTCACCTATCTATAGTGGTTGACAACTGACTGACTATTTGTCTTGGTACTTCATGTGACATAAACCAGATGTGCAGCGTCATTTTTTACTCATCTTTCCTATAAGGCCCAACTTACAGGCAGGATGAGGAGTCCCCCCTCAATATGGAAAATAAAACGAGTTAATAGTATAGCTGCAATTTTTACCAGGACGAGATGTATCGGGACAACAAGAATATGCCCCCGACTGCAATCAAATTGCAAGTGGTATTACGCCGTGTACATTAAGTAAGTCGGATCGTATGTACCTAAATATTTTACTCTAAGATAATATTTTAATACGTATACATATAGACATACAGAAAGAATACTCTGACATAGTAAAGTTAGACAAACTTAAACAATATGCCAAGGCTGCTGGGTAGCATAGCGGCAAACACACACGTTTTGAATTAGGGTCATACATGTACATAGAAAAGAATACTCCGGGAGAATTAGAACACACTCGAATCGACGAAGACTCGAACGGGCGTACATGTATGATGCAAGGGTTGACGTACAAGCATGGATAGAATTTCTCAACAATATTCGGATAATGCTTAAGAAAATATATTAAATTTTCAAAGATCATTGGATGCACAATTAAAATCTTTCCTTTATCCCGATCATATATAATATGACAAACTTATAGAGCCCCACAATCATAACTATCAATGGTCACATATTGAACCGAATTTCAAATCAAACTTTGTGATATGTCAATTTGAATTAATATGTCTTATCTTCCGTCAATATTACAGAAGGAAAATGGATTTGAATAAATCCTAAATATTGGATAAATTTGAATGATTACTTTTCAATTTTGACAAGTAAGTTAGCTTGTATCTTGTCTAGGATAGTTCCCATCCTTGGGGGGTCTCAAATCAAAGATCATTCCAAACTGCTCGCTTATCAAAGTAATGATAATACATCAATACATTTCCAATGCTTTGGTACAAATTTAGATATTATTTGACAAAAGAAACAGATAATTTTAATCATTTTCAATTGGACATCCTATTATCGCAATCCGAATGTCGCAATCTGGGCTATCTTGATCCCGGATTACCAGACATATATTAGCAATAACATTTCTACACAAAGCATATATTTATAAATTCATTGATATCTGAATTAATTCACAGATAAAAGGATTTGAAACGAATCTTTTGTTAAAGATTTCCAATTTTTAATACGTCACATGTTTCAGCGTTAGCGTACGTAACGTGGCATACTGTAATATTTAAAAAAAAAAAAAAAAAACATTTGTTAATTAGAGAAGTAACTAAGGCAACAAAATGATAATCATTTAATTGTAAGTCATTAAACAAAGTAAATGTAAGAAAATGATTGTAGGTTTCATGAGGTCGGGACCAAATCTCTAATTTACGATGATGAAAATTTCCATTTGGCACGAAATATGAGAAAATGCGATTTGTTTTCGATAAGAATTATTAAAGAAATATGGTGTATTGACGGCTTATTATCGATAATGATAAAGTTTCATTAGTTAGATGATTCTTAATCTGTTTTATTGCTTCGCAGTTCAGATTTTCTGTTCCCCTCTTGATAAAATCAAGGTGTACGAAATAAATTGTTGATGATAAGACAAAAAAGGGAGAAATAATGTCCAAATTAATGATTATTGTACTGTTAGTTAGAAACATTAACAAACAAATTTCCAAATGCTTTGCTTTTATTTTTATTTCATTGGCAAAACAGGTCGGTAATTTGGAAGTTATCGAAAGGCTTGTTTTATCTTCACGAAACATATCGAGTACACCTGGAACGTTCGGGAAAACTGCTTGATTTGTTTTTCCTATTATATTCTTTAATCGTTTAATGATCTATTTATTTTTATTTGAGTAAGACATGCTTACAAAGAACTAGCTTATTGAATACATAATACTAATTATTAGTGTTTATTTGAAATCATTATTCGAATATCTCACATTGTGTAGATAAAGAGTCTATTTTTATTAAAGTAAACAAATAAATAGAATGCAACTTTTGAAGATACAAATAGTTAAATGTAAGTTGCAACAGTCGTAAATTATATATTTTAAAAAGAATTGAAATAACCCTATTTATACAACATTTACTAACAATGCGGAAATGTACTAGTGATAAAACTGATTTCTGAAATGTATGCCTCTTAACAGATTATTTTATTTGTTCATAGGAAAATAATTACAGAATCGTATGGGGTTGGTCAATTAGATTAGAAATTGAAAAACAAACTTTTTAACTTTTTTAATTCACGTGCAGAGTTTTTAATCTGACATGAATATGTATTGGGAATTTTACTAAATATTTATGTCCTCCATAGAAAATGTGATTAAAGCGAAGGTACAAAAGATTCAGATGACAAATTTAAATCTATATTAAATCTAAATTTATTGGAAAACAGTTAAATCCTTGCATTCATCTCTTCATATTGAGCGCATATGAAGCGAATAAAATTATAAGCACCGTAAATTATCCATATTAAATTTAATTCGAATCGGTTTGATATTTAATAAAAGTTATTTACATTTGCAAAATGAAACCCTAACGATGTGTGCAAAGAATACAATACATGGAATTCTATCACAACATCATATTTAAATCAACTGCAAAATATATTGTTAAATAATGTTTCAAGATATTAGTACGTGCTTATAAATATAAAGCCATCGGGACAGGGGTGAACTTAATATGTATAAACGATGCATATTTAGCAATTCTGTTGCATAACGACTGCAGAGCTCTGTAAATGATTTGTGTTGGCTTTAAAATAAATTCAGAAACAAGTGCTTGTTTTCCATATAAATTTGTATATTTACGAAGTGATTAGATATGTAAATTTAATAATTGATAAGAATTCATTGAAAGATAAGAAATCTATAAATTTTCTGTATTAGGCTGATAAGTTTTATCTCAAATTAGAATTAAATATTTTTCGTATCAATTTATTGCCAATTACAAGAAAATGTATTAATTACGAGTAATTTGACATGTGACACTGGCTGGGTGGTATCAGACGATATTACACTATGTCATCTGCAAATTACAGAGGGAAATAAAACTGACACCTCCCTGTAAACTAGACCCCCTTCAAATACCAGATATTACCCCATGCAGTTCATCAATATTATCAAATATGAAAATGATAATAAAATGTCGTAGTGTTATTGTCATACTGCTTTGATTCCGATAAAAGAACAATGTTTTATTCATTTGATACGAGCATCCATATGTGTGCTTAAAACTTCAATAAAGGCGCTCCGTGGGACATCAATACTCCGGACCACAGTTTAATCATCGCCGTTCTCTGTCTCTCTACTTGGTCCATTTATTATTCGCGGTAACTTCTCTGTCATTTTTTAAGTCTTAAAATACTTTAAATATGTTTTCAGATGAAAAAAATACTTTCTTGTTGATTATATATTTTTTTTGTATTTCAGGGAAAACGCAACCAGGTAACGTTCTGAATAATGAAACCGTATTCAACCAGATGAGAATCATCAACTCGTGAAGAGTATACAATTTTCTTTTGAACTGCATGGACCATAATAATAATAAATACTAAACTTGTTATACGTGGTTTAATACAAATAGAAATCAATGATTTTATGATTTTATTTGAAATGAGCCACGCGTTTGTTAAAATGGACATTGTTTCTTCCCCATTACCTGTCACATAATAATTGTTGACACAGTTTTGCGGGGGTTTTGTGTGTTAACAATTGGAAACATAAATAAACATTTGACTTCAATAAAGTCACTATATCAAATGCATTTCACTTATTCTTTTGCGATTTGGAAACAAATTCAAAATTTATTATTAAACACCTTGAGATAAAAGATTATTGATTTTAATTATTTATAGACAAGATTGATTATCAATTTATCATCGATTACAGTCACGCTGAAACGGAAAATAGCACATTTTTTCAAATGAACCAGACTTTGCATCTTCAGAAAATATAATTGATTTAAATAATACAAGAGTAAAGAAAAGTTTGAAATAATGTAAAAGTCTTAAATAAAAAATAATTGACGTACCTTGAATTTGTGCAGTCTTCGTACAGAACATCAAATTCTTTGCAAGAGATGAGTTTACATCTGTTGACCCCGGGCTGGATAGCTCCCAGCCCCCGGAGAATCCGGACCTGTTCAACATTACACACTACTGGAGTTATGTCTAGTCTCTTTAGTTTGGTATATACAGTGTGAAGTCCTCCAACAAGATGCTTCAGAAACAGTTCAAAAGCTTGAGGGAGACAAATAAGTTCCCGACCCTCCACAACAAAGGCGGCTATCTTGGCCCCACGGTAGTCGATAAGTTTGCACACATTATTGTCCGGATTATTTGCTACTGGCGCTGGGGAACTGTAAGATGTCGTCTTGTGAATCTTGTTCATCAAGCTGCTGTTGAGGTTGAGTGCTGGTAACATCGTCCCGTGGGCTAGACTGATTGTCCCTGGGGTAGTTCCTGGGCTGGAGTGAGCTTGTGGTGGTGATCTAAGATGCTCCACTTTGTGCAACAAAGTTGGATCCATTGAAGTAAATACCTTTTGTCGCAACTGCAAACACAAATAAAGTTAAAAGTTAAATGTTTTAACACAAAGATAAATACATTTGTAGATATGTTTTGTGGGTTGTCGTTTTATCTTTTTTCATAATGTTACAGGCTGGATTCTAATTACTTTGAATATTATCACCAATCAGATGCGAGGAGAGTTTGACTGACAGGCAATAAAAATGTTCACGCCTACTAACTCGGATCGATTACTTATGCAAATACTGCATTTATTTGTAAAAATGACATTTGTTAAACAAATTTCTAAATTTCAGAATTATTAAAATAAAAGTCAACAATTTATTGCATTGTAAATTGTATACATAAATACAATGCATATCAAAGAAAAACTGTAGCGGTGATTATCATCTGAAAACTTAGAAACGAATTTATTTATACATTGGATTTTAACCAAACCGATAAACAACCGACTAAATATTTAATTCTACATTTAGAGACAGAAAAACTTCCTAATTTGATAGATAACAATTCTTTAATATTTCTAGCAATCTTCTGATCCTTAATTTGTTATCTTAAGGACGGAGAAAAATTTGTATTTATTTGATTGCCAAACTTTGATATACGTATCTTAATAAAGTTCCAATCCGAATAGTAAACAAAGGTTTTAATTATTCACAACAATGCTATTTAATTTGGGTACAAATTGAAATTGTCTTTATCTGTTTGTCGTGAGAAAGTCGAATTACAAATGTGTGGTTACATTTTTATAAGAAAACAAATAGCGCACGAAACTGCAATAACTAGCAACGCGTGGTGCAAATAATAAATAAACAATTTATCAGAGAATGTATCAGCCCATTATAACATATGAATCAAATGATCACTTTTTTTTTTATCATTCTCTGTTAAATTTGCGTTCTTTCTTTATTTAGAGATATACGACATAAACATCGCGGAAACTTATACGATTTATTTATTTGACTTTTTCCTGTGACTTTGATTTTTCAGTAATTTCGATCTGTCCCTTATCAGGATTCGAACGGATATATCGTTGCACGTTGATATAGTAAGAAATGTGAAGGAAATATTGTTGTATCCGCTACTTGACAATGTCGTAATTAACATTTTAATGACAATTGTCTTATAAGTGTTTATAAATATTTTTCTTATGTATGAAACAGGATAAACGGCGGAATTAATAACCGCAAAACGCGCATTTTTGTAACAGATAACAACAATTGTCTAGTTTTGGGGTGCATTTGGGATGAGAACTCACCGACTGTTGAATTTCTTTATCCACCAACTTTAGCGGTTTCTCTTATGAAAATTTCAAAGGTACTAAAATTCAGTGTGGCGAATTCATAACCATTCTTCAAATTTTCGTGGATCTTATTTTTGTGAAACCCTGACATATATAGAGAAATAACTACTATTTATTTATAATGATGAACTCATGAAACATCCACACGTATCATAGTTGCAAGAAATCCGTACTTATCCTTAATCAACATTGTTAATTTTACGACCGATGCAACAGACCTTTCATTAATGAGTGCATAGAACATTATTTGGCTGGCCCTTATTAACAATTAATTTATGTTGTAAGTTACTATAAGTGTGAGGATATAAACATCTCTGTCATGCATTTACTACTACTGTGTTGTTTGTTTACATGTGTGTGTCCAGTTACACCGAGTTTTATAATACAATTGAAAATAAATTATCAGACCTTCGGATCAGTCTAAATTGTTGTTCATTTCACCACTCGTACCGGGTATAGGTTTTTTTTTACCATTTCTGTTATTGTTATGAGTTCAATTCAGATCAATTCAGGTTTGTCCTATTAGTTATGTATCTTGGATTTTTTTCATTTAGGGGGGTGCGACAAGAGGCCAACAGTTCAATCGTACTGTGAGAACGAGAGAATAACACCTACTGTGAGAACGAGAGAATAACACCTACTGTGAGAACGAGAGAATAACACCCACTGTGAGAACGAGAGGTTTACAGTACAATCTCAATGTGAGAACATGTGGCCAACAATCTTAAAATCTTATTGTCGGAGAACGAGATGTTAACAATACAATCTTACTGTGATAACGAGATGTTAACAATACAATCTTTCTGTGAAAACGAGATCTTACCAATACAATCTTACTGTAATAACAAGATGTTAACAACACAATCTTACTGTGACAACGAGATGTAAATGATACAGTGAGAGCGGGATGTTAACAGTAAAATCTTCTATTAGGAACGAGGTGTTTACAATACAATCGTACAGTGAGAACGAAGTGTTAACCATACAATTTGAGAGCCGTGGTGTAGTGCTTAGTGCATCGGACTACTAACACAAAGGTTCCTGGTTCGATTCCCGTCTGGGATGAAAATTTCAGGGACTGAATTTTCGGCTCTCCCTTGACACCATTTGCGAGTATGGTCTTGAGGAAACGATGATAGTCAGTCGGAAGGGTACGATAAATGGCTGACAAGTTTTAAGAGAGAGTCATATCTCTTGGACGTTTAAGACACCCTTGTAGATTTCGAAAAAGAGCAGGCTAATGCCGCTACAAGGCAGCACTCGCACCCGCAAAGTGGAAAGGGATTAATATAAGTTGCAAAACTTGTTTCCCAATCCACTATAAATAAATTTGTTTAAACTAACCATACGATATCATAGCGAGAACGAGATGTTAACAATACAATCTCACATTAGGAACGAGGTGTTAACAATACAATTGCACTATGAGAACGGGATGTTACCAATAAAATCTTACATCAGGAACGAGGTGTTAACAGTACAATCTTACAGTGAGAATGAGGTGTTAACGATACAATCTCACAGTGAGAACGAGATGTTAATAATACAATCTCACATTAGGAACGAGGTGTTCACAATACAATCTCACATTAGGAACGAGGAGTTCACAATACAATCTTACATTGAGAACGAGGTGTTCTCAATTTTAAGAGAGAGTCATATCTCTTGCACGTTTAAGACACCCTTGTAGATTTCGAAAACGATTTTACTGTGAGAATGAGGTGTTAACGATACAATCTCACAGTGAGACGATATATTAACAATACGATCTCACATTAGGAACGAGATGTTAACAATATAATCTTACAGTGAGAACGAGGTGTTAACAGTACAATTTTAATGTGAGGACGAGATGTTCACAATAAAATCGTACTGTGAGAATGAAAGCAAATTTGTAACAATCGTACTATCATTTTCCATGTTTAGTGGACCAAAGTTTCAAGCTGATTGGACTTCAACTTCATCAAAAACTACATTGACCCAAAACTGTAACCTGGAGCGGGACAGACGGACTAACGAACGGACGGACGAATGAACGGACGCACTTACCAGAAAACATAATGCCTTTCTACTATCGTAGGTGGGGCATACAAATGGACACCTAACTGACAACCTTTACGAAAAGGGAATTATTGGCTTTGCCACCTAGGAACCCGCTTGGAAGCTCTGTTGTCATGCATTCTGGAATCGGTTAAAACCATTGGTTTGCTTTCCTGCAACAATATAGGCCCATTCTTTAAGATACTGAAATGCTTCAAGTACTTGTATAACAAAGCAGTTCTAGATATTTCAAACTCTATTTTAAAACTTTTAGGGAAAACAAATCAAAAGTTGACAAAAAAGACCAGAACAAATATTTTTAAGTATAATTCTAACATATTTTCGTTTGGAAATGATTTTTCAGACTCATATCTTACCAGTAATATTATCAAAAATATAAATACATTGAAGCTTTTCGAACTCAAAATAAAATTAAATGAGTACTTTTTTTTTACTTTTTACATTTGTTCACAAAAAAGGACACAATTCGTTGTTTTTTACGATTGTTGTAAACTTGTAGACAATCGGAAACCGAACACAAGAAAACTTGGATCAGTTGTAGATTTATTATACGTTTGTAATTATCTGATAGCCAATTATAATTACGATTGTCACAAGGAAGGTTAATTAATTATTATTAGTTATTAATTAGATCAGTTTATTTGTACTTCGCAATTAAAATCATCGCATACATTATCTTATTACTATACTAAATAATAAATTAAATGATAAAACACAATATCATAAAAAAGCTGAAACTTCATGCTGAAAAAAAATGCATGGTGTATGTAAGCAATAGAATTTTCATTCATAGCTGTTTCTACCGTTTCCCCATGCATTCTATAGTGAAAGAATTAGAAATTTAGTTATTTTTTCTTACTAAAAACTAAATATTTACTTCGCCATAAATAGAGGCAATGTTAATAAATAAAATAATATATGATTTAGTCACAACTCGTAAATAAGAAAGTCCTTGTGTAATTGGAGCGACTAATTACCGGCTTTCCACTATAGTTCACACTGCTAAATAAAGGCCATAAAACTCTACAATAAGTAATATTTGTAACTGGAGAAGGTTTCTAGAATTTAATAATCTGAGGGTCATACAAGTGTATCTCTCTTCAATAGTATATTAACTGTGACTTTTTACAAAATTGCACTAGGTAGGTTAATGTAGCATAAATAAACTGCATATCTGGTGCATTTAATAATGTTTATGTATATATATTTCATATAAACAACACTTGATAATGAATGAAATATGATACATCTGCAGAAACTGGGGATTTTTGGTATCAAGAAAACCGTGATTGCAGCTCTATATATTGAATTGATATAAAATGATAAGGAGATGTGGTATGATTGTCAATAAGACAATTATCAACCATAAAAAATGTCATCATACGACCTTCAAAAACCAGCCAAACCCATGTACTATGTAGTAAGCTTTATAAGATCACGGAATGTTATTCTGTAGAACAATTCAAGATATATATTGAAGATAACAATTTAAACAATAAAAAAACAATAATGGCAACCGACAACTAAAGGACTACAGGCCCATGAGTTCCGCTGCAAATAGTTGAGCCATTGTCTTTCATCATATATTCATGCAGTCAGTATTTGGTAAAAAAAAATGTATACGAAATAAGTAGCATAACCGTTCTCTTGGTATGTTACATTAATTGTAAAACAATTGTCAAGTTATTTCCAATTCAGCCTTTTCCCATGAATTGGACATGTAAATGAATATAGAAACAGAAAATTATTCCAATCTTAATTTGTTGGCAACAGCCGCTTAATTCATTTTAAAACATATATAGTATACATGTATAAATATTTTAGTTCTAACTGTGACAAATTATTAGTTGATTTTCATATGTCTTATCTTGATATATAAAACCCACTGAAAAGTATCAACTATATACGGTTCTATATTTTAAAAATGTCTAATTTATTATTGGATAAACCTAAGAAATCTTTATTCTCGACGGATAACAGGGTTCAAATATTAGTTGTACTTGCTATCTTTTACAGTTTATTATTTTTCAAAGAAGAAACTCGTCACGGTTATAAAAAAAATGTAACTATTTAAATTAAATTTAATGCATAAATAATTGACTCAAATCAAAATTAAATGGACCATATTATTTATCTATTAGAGAATATGTTATTTTCTATTTAGAAAAGCGTCAAATACTTCACACTTCAATTCCCTATTTATAAAGTTAATTCCCTTTAAATCTATCGTAAATATTAAGATTGTCACAGTGTTAATTGGGTCCCCATCAAAAGATGTAAACTATACAAATTGATAATCAATACAAATATTGATAAAATTTGTTCAAGATTTATAAAAACGTGTTAAGATCTAGCACAATCTTTAATTTGTAAAGAATCGCATTATCATAGTTTATTTGTTTTATAAAGTGCGAATAAAGACATTTCAACCAATAAATCACAATACATTTTCTCAACAAGAGAAATGAAAAATATCCAAAGGGTTGATTTTTATTTTTTATTTTTACGTCTGTGGTTTTGATTATTGTTAACCCGGATTTTACAAGTAACTTCTTTAAAAATAAAAACTATAGACAGAAAAATAGAAAGCATACTATGACATCTTAAATTAAAATACTTTTACAATATAATACTGAGAGATTGCGTTTGTTTACACAGAGCCACTATAAAAAATGCACTGACAGCATTGAAGGAGCAACCAATATGCAAATTCAGCATACAATTATATAAATTACAAAAAGCTAAGCTGCATTACACATTCCTAACATTTTTTCAAAATCATGTGGAATAATACAACTATGTATATACAAATTATCCGGTATAGATCTTACAGAGCTAACCATGTAACGTTTTAAATAATGTTTTCCCCAGTCATTCGTACATTTGAGTTTTGACCAATATATGTTTTAGTCAAAAGACGTTTTCTAGAATATAGTCCCTCTAATATGTAACTTATAAGTTCGGATATATTAAATGTTTTAATATATCTTTACAGCTTTATGTGCGCAAAAAGGTAAACCCAGTATAAAGTAAAAGAAAATTAATGGAACTCTCTATAAGTGTTTAGAAATATACATCTCGTTATTCCAATCATTCACAGTTTGTTGATTCTTATAAATCATACAGCGACAAGTTTATAGAATTAATTTTATAAAATTATTATAATATGTATACAAATATCCATTATTATGATTAAGACTGGGTCATCACACCCAGAACTAGATCAAAATTCATATTTTTCTACAATTTACCTATTTATAAATATAATCCTAGATATTACCACAATAAATGGCGGTTTTTGTGATATTAATTTTACAAAAGTTGTTATTAAATAGAATTATTGGAAAGTGGTAAAAAAGTAACCCGCATCGCTCGTCCATCAATCTTGGTCTGAACACAGGTATCCTTTTATGAATAATAAGATACATATCTATAGGTGAGGACAAAACGATAAAGTTTTCTACTAGTATTTAATTAAATTTTATTCAATTATATCTTTTCAACAATCACAAGGTAAATTTATATGTGCGTACAAATAGCTTTACGGATAATAAATAGATGATCCGACACTGTAGAACTAGCACCTGTTATTATAATGTGCAAATAGTTCCTCTTTTATATAAAACTATATATTTTTTTATTATTTATTAGAGGTAATGTTTTTTAAATTCTGACATTCAACAAATTGGAACATACCTGTTCAAAAGAAATGCTATAACGGTATCGTATTTGCAAAACTCTAAAATAAGTCTCTGATTCAATTGCTTTATTTATATAAAAGATTATTTTTTTCGAATCTAGCAGATCTATATCCGTTTGGTATCTCGTTTGGTATAAATATTACTCGATACTCTACAAGTCAATGATTATGAACAAAGTATGGAAGTGTATTTTTTTTCGACTTCTATCTCTTTAAAACAATGCCAACTGTGGTACGTTTCCATGGTTTACAAATGATAATATAGCCACATGTACCTTTAGGACAGGAACATATCCCTTGTAAACTTAATTCGTATAAAATCATCGAAGCGAGATAACTCATCCCTCTTTTTTTGCAAAAATAGTCAGTTTCAGAATGAATTAAGTTTAAATTGATACTTTGAAATTGACTTTTGACAAAAATCACTTTGAATAAGAAAGTTTACTATAGAGAGAAGCCAATGTCTTTTGACTGACGGTATGTGTCTTTTATAAGAAAATTCAATGCTGAATTGAAAAAAAAAAAATATTTTAAAAAATAATGTACGTTTTTTAAAATAATAAAATGAAGGGGAAACAATTAAAAAGTGTTCCTTGAATTGCATCTGATTTGAGAGACGCCACCAGGGGCGGATCCAGTCATTTCAAAAAGGGGGGGTCCCAACCCAGGACAAAAAGGGGGGGGGGGTTCCAACTATATGTCCCCTTTCAAATGCATTGATCGGCCCAAAAAAAAGGGGGGTTCCAATAGTATTTGACAGTACTTTTTTTGTACTTAATATTTTGGTACAGAAAAAATACCTACAGTTATTACAATAATCGTAATTTTAAGATATTTGAAATAGAAAAACTTTCAAAATGCTAAAAATGTAAGGGTAGTAACCAAAAATCTGTAGTACCTAAATTTCAAGTACAAACAAAGTACTGAAAAATACAGGTACCTAAATATTACAATAATTTAAAGTAACAAAATAGTACTGACTACTGAATATTAAAGGTAGATTTCCAGTACTACAGATTTCTAGTATAGAAACAGTACCTATATGCAAAAGTAGCTGTGTAGTTCCAAAGAAAAATTTATCCGGATCTATGTGTTGTGACCATGCTTTTTCTTATCAATATCCGAGTCTATATGTTACTGTAATTATGAGCGAGGTTTTAGAGAGTATGTAAAATTGAGAATGGAAATGGGAAATGTGCCAAAGAGACAACAACCTGACCATAGAAAAAAAAAAACCAAAACAAAAAACAAAACAAAAAACAAACAAACAACAGCAGAAGGTCACCAACAGGTCTTCAATGTAGCGAAAAATTCCCGCACCCGGAGGCGTCCTTCAGCTGGCCCCATAACAAATATATACTAGTTCAGTGATAATGAACGCCATACTAATTTCCAAATTGTACAATAAACTCAAATTAAAATAATACAAGACTAACAAAGGCCAGAGGCTCCTGACTTGGAACAGGCGCAAAAATGCGGCGGGGTTAAACATGTTTTTGAGATTTCAACCCTCCCCTATACCTCTAGCCAATGTAGAAAAGTAAACGCATAACAATACGCACATTAAAATTCAGTTCAAGAGAAGTCCGAGTCTGATGTCAGAAGATGTAACCAAAGAAAATAAACAAAATGACAATAATACATAAATAACAACAGACTACTAGCAGTTAACTGACATGCCAGCTCCAGACTTCAATTAAACATATACCATATAGTTACCTATATAAAAGGCTCCAATATGACAAAAACAGCCATCTACCGACAACCAATGAATAGCAGGCTCGCAAATAGTACAGACACTCAAATATGTTGTGGGGATGTTGTTATATATAACAAACAATTTTACGAAGTCTGAACGGACCCAAGAAGGCGATTTTTAAAATATGTGACTAGGACAAAAAAATAAGGGACAGACAGGACAGACAAGCCGACGAAAAGGAAAGTGTTAGTTGTATTCTAACCAATATAATTGTTTTGGCGATCTTCCTTTTCTTTTCAAAGTCTACAACCCCTTTCCGGTCGTTGTTATATTTGATAGTGTTGTATTGTAAGCCAAAGAAGTTTGAAAATATTAGTTTAATTTAAATTTTGAAGATTTCATTATTTGTGTAAATTGTTTAAAGAAAACATTAATATAAAACGAGACCTCCGTATTTGCACGAGTTGACGCGGTAATATTTGCTCAGGGTTTGTCTTCAATTGGTCACTTCAATTTTCAATCCTTAAATCTGAAAATTCTACAATCTTGAATGCTTTAAATTGAAATCTTTAAAACATGCCAGATGTAATTCATATTTAAGTAAATAATTTTAATATTTCAATTTCTGTGTCCAGTCTGAATAGTCGCCAGCATGTCCCAAGAGTTGAGTAAAAGTCAAATAAATTTAGAATAAATACAGTCCCGTGGACGTGCCTACAATTTTTAAGCGGATTAAAACGCACTTGAAGCATTAGTTTTTATTTTTAAAGATCTTTAAATTCGAATGAAATTGTATGTAAAATAAATTTTACAATAAATTCAAATATTGACCGATTAATATACCATTATTTTGACAAAAACAACTTCCATAAATACGTACTTTATATGCAAATGCTTTTAAAAGAACCTCCATTTTCCGCCCTGTAGGGCGGACGAGTACATTTCATGGGTCAAAAAATTAAAATGGCGGGAAAGTGGACACCATCCCGTTGTCCTGTTGTTATATTTTAAAGCTAGTCGTCGGTATCGGATGTGCTTCTGCTTATAAGGGTTAAATTATCATAATCTCAGGCGTAGAACTAGAAAATATTTTAAAAGGTCTTTGATTTAGAATTTGGCGAAACATTCAATCACGAAAATTTTTGTTTCTTTTATAAAGAACAAAAATATCCTGTATTCCTGAGATCATTGAGGTTTTTATTCAAATTGATCTGATAAGTTATTTTTCAATATATCTTTTTAGTTTTTTGTTCATAACTTTGCAAATTTCTAATGATTTAATCTTAAAATCGTGAAATGAACGAAACTACAGAACATGCGAGTAAAAGCCTAACTTGATAAATAAGGAGTAGAAAAACGACGTTTGCCAGCTACTCTTGTTTGCTTGCTCCACAAGTACAGAATAATATTTTCATATTTTTCTATATTTTGTACGTATCTTTTGTTCTATTCTGCAATCATAGTCTGTTTGAATGATTAGCTTTTAATTTCTCTATTGTTGCTCTTTTCATTTTTTTCACAGAAATCGACATTACATTACGCAAACCGCCAAGAAGATACCGCCAAACACGCGCGGCACCGTGCATACATTAATTTCAAATGCCTTTCGCTCGTGACAGAAGTAGGCTACCAGGAAACGATATATAGCTTATTCGACGAACATCGTATCAATTTATGTTAAAACTTCCATATATGTATAGTAAAATTGCCGATTGCAGTGGTAAAGGCTCCGTACTCCAAAATTCCACTTATATCTTCGGAACTATTGAGTGTGACCTACATAACTACGACCCTTTTACATGATGTATTACTTTCTTCTTAATTTAATTGAACAGAACAATTAATGAACAGACGATCAAGAATTATGATGAAATAAGCATCTATGTTAATTAGTTCTCCATAACCATCAACAGTGCGGCCTGTGGTCTTGTAATACCGAATCAATCTTACCAATCTAACCCCAGGACAAGTGAAAAAACAAAACCGATCGTTTTTCTGATTTCAAATCGAAATCTTAATATTTTGATGAAGTTTTCATTTCATTAAACAACTATATTGCAAGACTCTCCCCAAAAGCAAAACAATAAATAATTATGAAAACACTTTATATTGAGATAGATAATTTCTTTAATTTTTTTTACGGGAGATTTGATTCTCTTGATAGAAAGTCTGCTTTTCTTCAGTTACTGATACTTCTACTATAATGAACAATCGACCGACGTATGAATGTTGGCGGTCATCTGCTCGAGGTCGTCTGACGTGTGATTCCACACCATTAAGAAACAAAGCCAGGGACTAATAAGTATTTACATATTTTAATCGCATCGTTTTTTGTTTTTGATTGATTTAAACGAAGGACATAAAATAAATTGAAAAAGTGCCGTTCTACCGCTATTTCTAAAAAAAATAATCATAAATCATGAACACTTCCGAAAAACTTGCCATTACTCTTAACCGCAAGATTTTTGTGACGGACTTGCTGGTCCTTCCTTGCGTTTTGTCTCTATAAAATTTATTAAAACATACAATTGCAAAAAAGAAAACATAAAGTAAGTATTCATTTGGTCGCAGAAAAATTAAAAGACACCCCCTAAAATAAACAAACAAAAACAACAGCAGCAACAAACAGATACAATCTAAAATAGAACAAAAACAAATATTGTGGTCAAAATAAAAACGTTTGAAAGACTAATTGAATGACTGACTTTTTATAACAAAACTAACATTACGCAGCATTATTGTTGTTTCCTCTTGATACAGCTTGCACGGTCACCCATTTCCTAACATTCTCCTCAAGGAAATACCAACCACATGCAATATACTAATTTACAGTCCGACAGAGAAATAAAATATAAAAGACTTAATTTTTGTCGGAAATTGCGTCAAAACTGCATCAAAAAATATCTTCATTAAAAAATCTCATTTAAAACATTTTGCTAAATGTTGACTTGTTTATTATTATGGAAAGAAATTAATACCAAAGAGAAAAGAGCAATTAAAAATCTCATACACGAAAGAAACGATAATCGTTCAATAATTTTTATGTCATTAACTGATAGTGATTTATAAGCATAAAAGATAAATTTGTACAAATTTTCCTTGCTATGCTGATTAAAGCTTCATTCGGAAATGCTGTTTTCATGCGAGTTCATCGTTTCCGCTGTCACGGAACAACATATGATTTTTAACCAATATCCGGACTCGGTTATGAATATTTTCCAATGGTTGCATATTTATAATGTTAAGTTATAAACTGGTTATTGGGTGACTTTTACACGGTTCCGACTCCCTAATGTGTTCTGAAAGCAAAACATAAGTTGACAATGTCATTACTTCTTTAATGTAACCAAAATGTAAAAGCTCTCGAGAAATTTGATTGTTTCCTCGGTAAATTGAATATCTGGCATAACGTCTTAAGTTCCTTTTAAGATTTTTTCCGTCATATTTTTGTCTTCAGAGCAGTATATTATATTAATGTTTGGAATAATTAAGTAACTTCAGAAGAGATCCACGCAATGTTATGAAGAGGGTTAATTACCAGCCATTAAGAGATAATGCGGTTTGGGACTTGCTCGTAATGGAAAAACTAATTTCATAAATCTAACTACAATATCCTTTATTCTAAAAGTCAAAGGAGATGTTCTGATTTATTTACTTCATTTTCAAAAAGAAACCAAAAAATTAAAAGAGCACGTGTCTTTTTCAATATCTTAATTTTAGGTTATTTTGCAAATGATGGTATTGAGGCTAATAAATAATAATATTACAAGTATTTTTGAATTGAACATCGAGCTTCAAACAATTCAAACAAACGTATCTCATTATGACAGCATTATGGATGGTTAACATATAATTAGAATAACTAAAATCTAGCACTTTATAGATTTTTTTCAGAATGTAAAAACTTGAATTCATTAGTATTGACCTTTTTCTGTCATTTGTCCTATAAATAGATAGAAAAAAGACAATAAAAGAAAAATCACTATTCTATTGATAGTTTCAGATTAGTTTATTATCTGTTATTTGTATTAACACTTTACAAGGTCTGCGGATACGGGGAAGTCATCCTGGCCCCTCTTATGGTAAAAAAAAAAACATATTATGTTTTCGTACATTTTTTCATTTTTTACACCCCCCCCCCCCCCAAACCCCCCTTCCTCCCATTCATGTGTAATTTGTTTGTGTGCCCCTTAATCCTTTTTCTTTATAGAAAATTTGGGAGGAAACAGTAATTATCTTTCACTGAATTGGACATTAACCACATTTACATACGTCACACAATGCTCAGTAGTTAGTCATTATTAGTTTAAACAGTATTTTTTAATGAAAAATTACAAGATATAACTGATTACAATGTTACATAAAGTTCAAATATGGGATTCGGAAACAAGTTTGGAAATACTTTTATAAATTCGTCTCGTTAGTCGTTGACCTATGATTAAGGATCACAAAAAGGTAAAATGTTTATGAACAAAAATCAATCCAAATACTAGTAGTTGCAACATTTGCTTCAGTTTTCCTTGTGCTTAAGATACTTGACGGGAATGGTGTCAGTAAAGTTTTGAAGGACCAGAGACTACAATAATGATAGTCATACTAGGCCTATATATGTCTGACTGGCCTGACGTAGAACTTCCCAATTCGCATGATATATGATAAATAAATAAATAAAACTAGGTGAAAACAATATCGTTAACAAGACATTTCTACACATTTATTTAATCCAAACATTATGATGGAATCGAATTCTGTCAATTATTGACACCAACAAAATGATGCTGATGTGGACAGTGCAAGTTTTCACGGTCTGCCAATTACTGTAATATAAAATTTGTGATAATTGTCGTTTTTGTTTTCTATTTATTACAATTTTACGACTGTTAGGTGTCGTTATTTACGAAAACGAATACCGGAAAAGATAGGAGTGATTTCTGGAAATTGGTTTTATTTCTTTTCGGACGTGATAATGTTAACAAGAAAATTGACGTCTAATAATTTTAGATGTCAAACTTAAAATTAATATTCCCAGTAATTTAGTATGAGTACCCATCAAACAACGATTGTTTTGATTTTTACAAGGATTTAAATAATAGTGACCAAGTATTAAATCCTATTATAGAGACTATTGTTGACCTATTCATACATGCATGTAATATTTTGTCATTACTAATTTCTGTTTTATGCCGGTTCAAAGCTCAATAAAATTTATGTTATGTACTTGTTCGTATACTATGCTGATTCTAAATAAAGTTTATGTACTATTAGTAGTTTTTATTATCAGTCTGAGACCAGCTATGTGTAGCTCGAACAAAAGAAAGGGGGTGTTGCTAAATGGCGGAAACGGAAACGGAAAGAAATATTGATATGGACGGAATTTGGGGGTGGGGGGGGGGGGGGGTGGCTAGAACTACGATGTTCAATGAAAACGTTTGCCCCTCACTATCCAACATTGTACGTTTTCTTTAAATGCGCGTAGACGATCAACGGACAATATATCTGACCTGTAGTCAATTAAGTCCCTATATATAGATATAGGAAGATGTGGTATGTGCCAAGAGACAACTCTCCATCCATGTCACAATTTATAAAAGTAAACTGTTATAGGTCAATGTACGGTCTTCAATTCGGAGCCTTGGTTCACACCAAACAGCAAGCTTTAAAGGGCCCTTTATACATTGCTGTTCGTGTAAAAACCATTCAAACGGGAGAACCAACGGTCTAATCTGTATAAAAAACCAGAACCGAGAAACACTATGAACCACATAAACAAACGACAACTATTGAACATCAGATTAGGAAAGGTGCAAACAATTGCAGTGGGATTAAACATTTTAATGGTACCAAACCTTCTCCCTTATCTAAAAAAATAGTGTAACATCACTGTGACAACATAGAAAGACACACTATTGAGGGCCCTCATGGGGTTTTTGATTATGTGATTACTTGGCCGTTTTTTTAGTGATTATTTGATTATTAAGCCAAATATTTCATGATTATTTGATTACCTAGGACTGTATTTTTAGTTTATGATTATTTGATTACTAAAGATAAGCAAATATTTAATGATTATGTGATTATATTGGCAAAAAAATGGTGATTATGTGATTACTAGGACCCCCCCATGAGGGGCCTCACTATTAAATATCAATTGGAAGGGCTTAACGCAATCAAAAAAAAAACATGGTAACACAAATTAACACACAATGAACGAATAAATTTCATCTATGATACAATGTAAAAATAAGTTAATAAAATAAGGGATGAATAATTAGAGTATGACTGAAATAATAAAATCGCACAACATGTAGGCTAAAAATTGGGTAGGCGATATCAAGGAAAAAGGGAAACAGATTTGGAAATACATAACAGTTAAAAAAAACATTCCATACATTTAGGTTTAAAGATATATATTTCTCTGTGTGCGTAAATGTCTTAAATACTATTTATGAAAATTTGTAGAACCTGTTGTTTTGCTGATCATTTTTGTTATTTACAGTTTCTACATATCTTTTTCACAATATGTATTTCTATTCGAATCCAAAGTAAGATCTGGAGATAAGTCAACATGACAAAAATTGTCAATTGACCCCTTAAGGAGTAATTGCTTTTAAAGTAAATTTTTCGTAATTTTTTGTAATCTTTTACAAAATCTTCTCCACTTTTAAAATCAATTTGGCCAAATAGAAATAAACTTAGCCACAATTTTTCAATAGGGTATTTGGATTGAAAAATGTATCAGATGACAACTTACTTCAACCAACAAGGCCACCATAAGTAGAAAAAAAATAGAACATATGTTAGGGGTTTCCTATTAAATTCTAAGGGAAAATTAGAAAACACACAATTACACATGATCACAACTTGAAAACTAATTTACATAATGATATAAAGGGTCTTCAGTAATTATCGTAAGACTTAAAAGGGATGACCTGCTTTTGATTTAACTACTGGTCCAAATTAAACCAAACTTGACCTCAATCATTATATTAGGGTATCTAATACATATAGAATAAAGGACTTTTTGTTTTTGATACTGACTTTATCACAGTAAAATATCAGGTGAGCCCGAAGGGCGAGCCTGATATTTTCTGTGATAAAGTCAGTATCAAAAACTCCTTTATTCTGTTTATCGGTAATTCAAAAAAATAAATAAAAATCACTACATAATAGAGAAAATAACAAACGAACTTCTTTTTCGCGTCGGATCACGGCGAATCACACTTGACGTCACAGGCTGCATTACGTCATTTGAAATTTTGTCACAGTGCAGTAAATATGGCGTTCTCTTGCACAAAGTCAGAATTGGAAGGAACTATTGCATTTTTTCATTAATATTCTGCTTTGGACATGACTGTAACAATGGCAAATATAATGGTAGCATTCCGGTAAGTCAAATTTCTTTATTTTTCACAAAGCATCAACATAGAAGGGGGATATATTTAGGGTTCTGATCCCGAAATCCCGGGTTTAAAAACACGAAATCACGAGGTCCCCAATTTAAATAAAGTAAATCCCGACATCCCGTAATCACGAGCTTAAAAACACCCGATACCGGAGTCCCGATAAAGGTCCTATCCATACACACACCCCCCCCCCCCCTCGAGCATACCGGCAAGTCAGATCAGTAGAATGATACGATATCAATCAGCAGATTGTTTGTCGATCATCATTTTTAAGTTCAACAACAAGTTATTATAATTATATTTTACTTAGTTTAGTGGATAAAATTACATTTTTTATCTTGTCATTATTCGCTCAGCGTTCATCATGAAAACGGAAAACGATCACATTGATTTCAAATAATTTTAAGAAACTGAAAGCACTAAGGAGTAGTCCAAATAATTATGACGTCTTGAAAGGCTATTTTATTTTTTCGTCATGATTATTTGGACTATGTGAGGAGACATTTCAGGAGGCATTGTAAGCTGACTGTTATTTGTAAATTATCTGAACAAGCTCATTTCTTGTCTACTTCATAATTATTTCAAACATTTTAATAGACGTCACTAAACTTTTAGCTTATAATTCTTGCTTTTGTCAAAGTCTTGTTCATCTATTTTCAACACGGACCAGAAATATGAAACTTGGAGTTTAAAGGCCCTGTGGTTACCTTTAAGTACAGGTCCATGTAGCCCCACAGGACGCAATTACGACTGGACACAATTACGAACGATTTCCAATGTTTGCCCTCTGAGATCAAATTTATTTATATTTATCAATAAAAACAAAAAACCCTATTAAAATTCCCTTGTTTTCATGATAATAATTAAAATCTATGTGCACTTGGTGAATGTTGATGACGATGACAAAATAATTCTGAAAATATAAGAACGGCAATCTCGCCTGCATGTTATATAAAAAAAAAACATAAAGGTAAGTGCATATTGTCTTCTTTTGTTAATATATCAGGGGTCGAATTTAAGCTTTTTGTGTACTGGCCAGCCGGACCAGTGGACTGAAAATCAACTGGTCCGGCTCCAAATCTACTGGTCCTGCAAAAATGACATGCAAAATTGAGTGCTGGTATCTATTGTTGTATCTTTACCCTAAGCCCGGGTTCTCCCTATTAGGAGTAGACAACTGATACCATTCTCCCTGCCAGGAGTAGACGATGGACACCAATGGGCCTCTGGTTGGATACAGCGGATGTCAGAGCCTGCGCACGCCTGCAGCGCCCTCTTCACCTTATGGTCAGCAATACGTTAGACGCAATAACGAAGACACAGTAACAACGCCCGAGTTATAGGTAATTACATAATACTTAAGCCTAAGTCCTTCTTATATGTATAAAGTCCAGGTCGGGTCCTTTCAAGGGAAATACTCTTTCCCCAAGACGAACACCACATTATTGGTAGTTGCGGGTGGTTCGAACACACATGGTGTGACCTATGGTAGCACTCCACAGTTAGAAAATAAAATTAAAAATGAGCCACAAAATGTTTTATCATCTCCTATTCCTGGATTTCTAATACATTAACCTAACTGTTTGTGTTGTACATGTGCATATGTATGTAATCAGTATATTCCATAGATTTGATTTTCAAAAATTAAAAGAGTGAAAATAAATTCCTTTTATGTGTATCCATGGCAACATTCTGCATTTATTTACCATAAAATATTGCAAAAAGGGGGGTGGACATGTCACATATCCCCCCAAAATTTGGATCAAACTAGAATTTCAATGCATTTGAGTAATACCTTTTTAGAAACTGTTTTCATAAATCTTCCTAATGATCAAATAAATAATGGGTGTCTTTCGCCTCATTTTTTCGTAAAATCCAATCACAAAGTTCGTGCGATAAAAAGTTGGAAAAAAACATTGCAATAATTGCCGGCCCAATGTATGGTAGGGACATGCAAATACGGACTGTCATACAGAAAACAGCCTATATTACATACATTTCATAATCTTGATGTTCATATAAACCCAATAGACCACTTTCGAGTTCATCCGTCACCGGCAAAAACTCGTCAATTATGCACGCCTTTATGACGTCATTTACCAGATAGAGGGGGTCGCCTGTATCCCTGCACTATTTACGTTCATCAAGCGTCTTAGTGATCGTCTTTGTGCAGGATAAACTAGAAATAATTGTTGCTCTGTAGGTACTTACTGACAATTCCCTAATGACAGCAGTGTTGATTGTCAATTTTGAAAATTCAATTTGCCGAATAATTCGTATAATATAGAATTATAGTTTTCCAACCACTCGCTCAACATTGGAAGGGAAGTGACGACGCCCCAAAACGCACAAATGACGATGATAAAAGCGCGTATAATTGACGAGTTTTTTCCGGTGACGGATGAACTCGAAAGTGGTCTATACAAAGGCTATTTTAATACTCAGCTATCCAAAAATGAATTTTATTGCACACTAGCTCTCATATTTGAAAAATCCACAGGGGCCAAAATGCGAAACTACACACCTAACTGTGGAGTGCTACCTTAAAGTGAAATTCTTCCCCTCCTGCCTCAATTTTTATTATATTTTCTGTGTTCTACTAGCTGTTACGATGAAAATGGTACCTTAGTTTTTAAAATTGGTTCAGTAATAAAGATTTTATGAAGGTTAGCAGTTGATGTTGAAACGCGACAAAAAGTGATTTAAAAATAAATGCTGGATCATAGTGAAAAACTTCAAGTCTGTCTCATTTTTGGGGTAAATTTCTAAAACTTTTCCCATTATCTTATTTAAAATCATAAAATTACCTTCAAAGAGGACAAATTGTACAATTTTTAGGTATTTGAAAGCACTTATAGGTCAATTTTGCTGTAAATAGCATACCTAACCTTGGTTTAGAAGCTCTCATGCAGGGTATAAATTTCTAGCAGTACTGGCATCATTAAATTTAATTAATGCCAAATTATAATATAAAATCCTGCTAAAAATGTTTATTTGACTTATTCGCATTCAAAAATATAAAGCGATACATTCTGAGGATATCATATAAAGCGCAATCTTTGGTTACAATGGTGAAGCTAATTGAGTACAAATTTAAGACCGCAACATGTCTAAGTGTCAAAATGTGTATATTTGGTTGCTAAGGACAGTAAACAATAAAATAAACATAAATTGCATTCCTAGCAGATTTTTTACCTTCAGAACTAAAACAAGAACATAAAAGACTAAAGATTTGTGGTCAGTTTTATCTTAAAAAGTGCATTTCTGTGCTTTCTGATGTGCCATAAGGTAGCACTCCACAGTTAGAAAATAAAATTAAAAATGAGCCACAAAATGTTTTATCATCTCCTATTCCTGGATTTCTAATACATTAACCTAACTGTTTGTGTTGTACATGTGCATATGTATGTAATCAGTATATTCCATAGATTTGATTTTCAAAAATTAAAAGAGTGAAAATAAATTCCTTTTATGTGTATCCATGGCAACATTCTGCATTTATTTACCATAAAATATTGCAAAAAGGGGGGACATGTCACATATCCCCCCAAAATTTGGATCAAACTAGAATTTCAATGCATTTGAGTAATACCTTTTTAGAAACTGTTTTCATAAATCTTCCTAATGATCAAATAAATAATGGGTGTCTTTCGCCTCATTTTTTCGTAAAATCCAATCACAAAGTTCGTGCGATAAAAAGTTGGAAAAAAACATTGCAATAATTGCCGGCCCAATGTATGGTAGGGACATGCAAATACGGACTGTCATACAGAAAACAGCCTATATTACATACATTTCATAATCTTGATGTTCATATAAACCCAATACAAAGGCTATTTTAATACTCAGCTATCCAAAAATGAATTTTATTGCACACTAGCTCTCATATTTGAAAAATCCACAGGGGCCAAAATGCGAAACTACACACCTAACTGTGGAGTGCTACCTATAGTTAGCCATTTTGGTCAGGGGATTCTGACCAGGTGCAATCAAGCGTGATTGGCAGAATTAATTTGGCTATTCTGAGACTTTGCAATTGGGATTAGGCTTAAAAGAAGAGCTTTAGAAGCGGTACCAAGCGTTGTATGATAAGTTTTTCACTGTCTGAAAGTTTTCAAACTTTGTTCAAGTCATTGATTTTTTCAGATTGAGTCTCGCGTGATTTCGTGTTACCAGGTAACAACGATACTTGAGATCAATACCGGAAGTGATTTCCGTGATTTGTTTACATATGCAATACACATCTTTGCTATTTGTAAACGGGATTTAAATTAATAAAGACTTGTGTATTATTTTGTTATTGTTTTGTCATTTATTTATAGTGAAAGTATCACTGAATATAGGTTAATATTCAGCACAATGAGTGGGTTTAAAATCAAAATGAACTCCAGTCCGGAGTCTGTTCTCCTACATGTACCTGGCATTGGTACGGCTACTGCTCGTAGAATTATAGTAATGAGAAATAATGGCATAACAATTACACCAGAAATATTGGCCCAAATACCATATATGAAAAATAAAATGTCCCTTGTGTCCGATATGATTGATTTTTCTCCTTGTGAATTTAATGACATGGACAACGTTGATGTCAGGTATCAAGGTCAGCCACATGAGTCAAAAGACTATGAGACAGATACACATGTAAAATCACACGAGGGAGGGGCAGCAAATTTGATGAGTTTATTTTTTGACAACTTTATCAACTGAAATACATACGGTAGTATCCCCCGTAATTGATGTCGCAAGTAAATTCTTTTATAAACAAACCGAGATTGCGAAGCAATCAGAGATTTTTATCGGCAAATTTCTACTGGTCCTCCGGACCACCAGCTGACACAATCTACTGGTTCGATGCAAATTCTACTGGTCTCTGACCATCGGACCAGCGCTAATTTCGACCCCTGTATATGGAAAGAAAAATATCTGCTGATTCTGTTCATATAGGTGATGCCTTTTATCTTGCCCAAATAACTCCACAATTGACGTTTTTTAGACTCTTGTGACCCTATTTATGGTCAAAAGAAAATATGTTGATTTTATTGAAAAGTCCAGAGAACTCCGAAAGAAATGTTGACCTATATAAAAAAAATCATAGATGAATGCTAAGTACACCATCGAAATGGATGAACTTGAATTTAGTGCTCCTGTAAAGGAGGAACTTACACAAAAAAAAAAAAAAAAAAGAAATCTTTCCTTTACACATGACCGACATTTCGTCTACAACCACTGCTGAAGTAATTGAAGTAAAAAACAAACTTGTACATCTTATTTTCCTATGAAAATGTGTTTGAGATAAAGATTAATGTATGCTTTATCAATCTAGACTGTTGCCATTGATTTCTTCTGCAAGATATATCAATATAGTGCTGTTCGGAATTGTGTCCACATGACATGTGGGTCTCTTGACCCGTAAAACAGGGTCACGAAAATCTTACTAAAGTATCCTAACGTGAATAAAAATTAATGTGGGATATGATGCAAAATGGAAAGCCTTCATACATCTTAAATTCTATGGTATAAACAATTCAAGAAAAGTAGTCTACATAAAAAAATATTAATTACAGTTCAAAAATAGTTCGTAATTGTGTCCGGTGAGGCTAAGAATCAGGCAAACAGTGATAAGTCCATGTTGGCAAATTGATCAAATTTCATATTCTAGATATGGATTTACCTTATTAGAACTTGAATATGAAATTCTTTTTAAAAAAAAATAAATTTTGTGTTAAAAATATTCATTTTCAAATTTCCCCTTGATGGCCCCTAAAAATGAGCAAGGAAAACTACAAAAATGCACGTTTTTAAAGTAATTTATCTTGCTTTAATAATATAATTTTTGTTGCAAGTATATACTTTATATAGAGTTCATATGTATAGTGATATGAAAACAGATTAAAAATAGATTTCAAACATTTTCTTCCCTAGCAACCGTAACCATGGAAATGTGATCAAAATGAAGTTCAGAAAAATGCAAATTTCATCTAATTTCATTTTATTTTTTCAAGAAACAGCAACAGTATACACACTTTTATTATATATTCCCTTTTAGTAGAAGCCCTATAGAATAAATCGAAATAAAAAAAAGTTCGGAAATATTTCGCTGTTGTAGGTGGCAGCACCATTAAAATCCTCAATTTTTCAGTTTTTTTTTTATTATGTATGATTTTTACGCCCCATGTTGATCAAATTTAGGTGAAATATTCACTTATGACATGCCAATTCCTATACATATGATATATCAGGGTTTAAAGGGTTAAGTTTTTGCATTTTGAGTGGAACAATATACAAAGCTTGTTTGTGTATGATTGAGGGGGAGGGTCGCTTGAACTATTTCCAAGGGGAAAAATAGTTCTCAATATATTGATCAAAATATCACACAGCACTTTAGTGTAGAAATTTTAGCAAATGATTACTATGTTTGGTGTCTCCCACATTAATTTTTTTTTTATTTAAGATGTGATAATGTAAACAGGTACTCCTGCAAAATATTTGTTCAGTGGTACAAGCAGTTAAATAAAAAAATAAACAGGTGTCCCCATTTTCTTCCTCAATATGTAAATATGCAAGAGTCAATGTTCTTGATACAGATTTTTTTCCCCTTTAGAACAGAACGTGTTACACCGTTAACATACATGACATATCTAGTGAAACCACCCTTATTTGCATATCGATAATATTGAACTTAAATTCAATGTTTACTACAAGGAAGAAAGTCAATTGGAGATAATGGAAGTAAAGAATAAAAAAAAGATAGAGAATAAGTTGTTCAAATGTTTAATTTTCTAAAAACTTAATAATTATATGGTCATGATGGTACAAGCAAAATTATTTTAACATATATTCTAATAATACTGAGTTTTCATTGATCAAATATGTATCTTAACCTTCTATTCAAAAGAGTGATTGCTTAGCATGCTTAGTACTTTCATAATATGTGACAAATACTTTTATAAAAAAAATAATAAGGAAATCTTGATATTCTTTAAAGCCCATCTCATATTACTTGTAGAAAATTCATTTTCAGTCCCATCTATCTGTTGATGTTGGTTTATTTTTGGTTGTAAATACCACTTCATTGCACAACCTGGCCCATTGGTGTCAGGTTGTTTCCTGTTGCAACTGTTAAAAATGCTTTCCTATATATATATAGGTATCAATAAATGGTTTTCAAGTCCATTTAAGGTAGCAAATCTAATGACACATCCAACTTTTGAGCAAAAGAACAGCATTTGATCAGAACTTTCTGAGTGACGAGAGGATAATATGGATGAGTCTTCACCATTTTCTGTTTTTATTTCTGGTCCTTCATGGAGATTAACCCTTTCAACGCTATACACGGCATATGCCGCGATGACATACGCCGTCCGCCAATGCTATTCGCGGCATATGCCGCGATGACAACAGATTTTTCATAAGGACTCTTAAACCATTCGGTTTTCATTCGGGTCCTCTCTAATTTTTCCTTGTATGAATCGAGGATATGCAAGGTCTCATTTGCGCTTGAAATTCCAGCAATTCTTATTGTAAAATCATGCAGTAGAAGGAAAATTGAAGGAAAATAAAAACAAATATTTTGACAAAATGCAAATGGCGGAAATCGGAAACGAAGCTGTAAATATGGAAATATTTCAGCATTTCTATGGCGAAACTGATGACGAGGATTAGTTAAAAGGTTTCTTGTTATCTGAAAGTGTTTATTACATTCAATTCGTGTGGGAAATATGATTTGATCGATCATTACGAGACGTAGAAAAAGGGGGGAAAACGGAGGTTGACTGAAAATTTTGAGGACGGAGCCACTGATTTGTGCCATGATTACATAATACGTTGTGTATGGTGCAATACGCTACGGAATCGAGCAATTGGTGTCTTCTTTATTATATGGCAGATAAAAAAACAAAATAGATGAAGACGAAAAGTAGGTTTTTATTCAAAATTCAACACAAATGTAACAAATTACACCTTTTACCTGTTAATTACCTGAAAATGCAGGTAACCTGATAAAATTTTTACTGAAATAACTGCCTAACATTACAGTTCATACTCTCCTGAGCATTTTTCATGCAATAACTTTTTCTGTATCTCTTATAATAAAAAAGATACAGCAGTCTGAAAAGGAATCTACTGTTCTAATGAATGAACACAAAAAAAATGCAGCAGCAGCAGCCATTTTTCTATTTTTTTGTGTAGCGTTGAAAGGGTTAACTGCACCAACTGTTTTAGGTGTTTTGATTTTTATACGACCGCAAAATTTGAAAAAATTTTCGTCGTATATTGCTATCACGTTGGCGTCGGCGTCGTCGTCGTCCGGCGTCCAAATACTTTTAGTTTTCGCACTCTAACTTTAGTAAAAGTGAATGGAAATCTATGAAATTTTAACACAAGGTTTATGACCACAAAAGGAAGGTTGGTATTGATTTTGGGAGTTTTGGTCCCAACATTTTAGGAATTAGGGGCCAAAAAGGGCCCAAATAAGCATTTTCTTGGTTTTCGCACTATAACTTTAGTTTAAGTTAATAGAAATCTATGAAATTTTGACACAAGGTTTATGACCACAAAAGAACGGTTGGGATTGATTTTGGGAGTTTAGGTTTCAACAGTTTAGGAATTAGGGGCCAAAAAAGGGCCCAAATAAGCATTATTCTTGGTTTTCGCACAATAACTTTAGTTTAAGTAAATAGAAATCAATGAAATTTAAACACAATGTTAATGACTACAAAAGGAAGGTTGGTATTGATTTTGGGAGTTTAGGTCCCAACAGTTTAGGAATTAGGGGCCAAAAAGGGACCCAAATAAGCATTTTTCTTGGTTTTCGCACCATAACGTTAGTATAAGTAAATAGAAATCTATGAAATTTAAACACAAAGTTTATGACCATAAAAGGAAGGTTGGTATTGATTTTGGGAGTTTTGGTCCCAACAGAATAAGGGGCCCAAAGGGTCCAAAATTAAACTTTGTTTGATATCATCAAAATTGAATAATTGGGGTTCTTTGATATGCCGAATCTAACTGTCATGACTGTGTTTGTAGATTCTTAACTTTTGGTCCCGTTTTCAAATTGGTCTACATTAAGGTCCAAAGGGTCCAAAATTAAACTTAGTTTGTTTTTGACAAAAAATGAATCAGTTAGGTTCTTTGATATGCTGAATCTAAAAATGTACTTAGATTCTTGATTATTGGCCCAGTTTTCAAGTTGGTCCAAATCGGGGTCCAAAATTAAACTTTGTTTGATTTCATCAAAAATTGAATAAATGGGGTTCTTTGATATACCAAATCTAACTGTGTATGTAGATTCTTCATTTTTGGTCCTGTTTTCAAATTGGTCTACACTAAAGTCCAAAGGGTCCAAAATTAAACTTAGTCTGATTTCAACAAAAATTGAAATCTTGGGGTTCTTTGATATGCTGAATCCAAAAATGTACTTAGATTTTTTATTATGGGCCCAGTTTTCAAGTTGGTCCAAATCAGGATCTAAAATTATTATATTAAGTATTGTGCAATAGCAAGTCTTTTCAATTGCACAGTATTGCGCAATGGCAAGAAATATCTAATTGCACAATATTGTGAAATAGCAAATTTTTTTTTAATTAGAGTTATCTTTCTTTGTCCAGAATAGTAAGCAAGAAATATCTAATTGCAAAATATTGTGCAATAGCAAGATTTTTTTTTTAATTGGAGTTATCTTTCTTTGTCCAGAATCAACTTAAATCTTTGTTATATACAATATACAATGTATATTCACTTTTTACTACCAACTGATAAATTATAATAAATAACATTCAGTGATAACAAGCAGTTTTTTTTACATCTTAATATTTTATGATGTATTTAAATGAGTAGTTATTGTTGCAAACTCCATTAGAAATTTTAATTGAGATTAGTTTTGGAATAAGGGAAAGGGGGATGTGATTAAAAAAATTGGGTTCAATTTTTCTCATTTGAAATTTCATAAATAAAAAAGAAAATTTCTTCAAACATTTTTATGCCCCACCTACGATAGTAGAGGGGCATTATGTTTTCTGGTCTGTGCGTCCGTCCGTCCGTCCGTCTGTCCGTTCGTCCATCCGTTCGTCCGTCCGTCTGTCCCGCTTCAGGTTAAATTTTTTGGTCAAGGTAGTTTTTGATGAAGTTTAAGTCCAATCGACTTCAAACTTAGTACACATGTCCCCTATGACATGATCTTTCTAATTTTAATGCCAAATTAGAGTTTTTACCCCAATTTCACGGTCCACTGAACATGGAAAATGATAGTGCGAGTGGGGCATTCGTGTACTGAGGACACATTCTTGTTTTGAGAGGATTAATATTCAACAGCATAGTGAATTGCTCTAAGAGAAAACAAAAATTTTAAGTTCATTAGAACACATTCATTCTGTGTCAGAAACCTATGCTGTGTCAACTATTTAATCACAATCCAAATTTAGAGCTGAATCCAGCTTGAATGTTGTGTCCATACTTGCCCCAACCGTTCAGGGTTCAACCTCTGCGGTCGTATAAAGCTACGCCCTGCGGAGCATCTGGTTCCAATTACATTAACAGGTAAATCAAATCCTGATATTAACACACATTATTTTGTTTTATTTTCCTGCCGTTTACCAAATTCCATTTGGTCTATGGATTTATTAGGAATAAATTTTACTTTGCCGATTTTGTAGGCTTTCCTCAGTAGTATACCATCTTCTTCAACTCACAACTCATTAAAATCATTTATTCCTTTTAACTTGTGTGTTATCAGTTTGTGTTATGAGGCGTCGTAAGCACATTCAGAGACTTGACATCCAGCAACACCTGTGAAAAGAAATAATAATGAGGGGAATTATAAACCAATTCAAAGGTCATGTTTTTAACTTCAACAAAATGTGTGTACATTACTACATAGGTCAACATGATATTTTGAAGAAAAGAAAATAATTTTAAACTAGAGGCTCCAAGGAGCCTGTGTTGCTCACATGATATATTTATTTACAATTGATGCATGGAATAATGCAACCTGAACCGTTATACTTTTGCTCTAGTTTCAGAGATACATGTATGGACAAGTCAAAAACTGCATTTTTCCTATGTTCTATTTCTAGCCATGTCTGCCATGTTTTAGGCAGACAGGGTCACTGGACACATTTTTAAAAAACAAATACCCTAATGTTGTTTCAGGAAAGACTTTTGTAAAAGATTGCAAAAATTTACAAAAACTTGTAAAATTTGACTTTAAAGGGCAATAACTCCTTTATATGAAGTCAATTGACAATTTTGATCCTGTTAACTTATTTATAGAGCTTACTTTGCTGAACATTATTGCTGTTTACAGTTTATCTCTATCTATAACATTATTCAAACTAGAGGCTCTAAAGAGACTGTGTCGCTCACCTTGGTCTATGTGAATATTAAACAAAGGAAGCAGATGGATTCATGACAAAATTGTGTTTTGGTGATGGTGATGTGTTGGTACATCTTACTTTACTGAAAATTCTTGTTGCTTACAATTATCTCTATCTATAATGAACTTGACCCAGTAGTTTCAGTGGAAAATGTTAGTAAAAATTAAAAAAATTTATGAAATTTGTCAAAAGTTGACTATAAAGAACAATAACTCCTTAGGGGGTCAATTGACCATTACAGTCATGTTGACTTATTTGTAAATCTTACTTTGCTGAACACGATTGCTGTTTACAGTTTATCTGTATATATAATAATATTCAAGATAATAACCAATAAACAGCAAAATTTCCATAAATTACCAATTCAGGAGCAGCAACCCAACAACAGGTTGTCCAATTCATCTGAAAATTCCAGGGCAGATAGATCATGACCTAATAATTTTTTTTATCCCCATGTCAGATTTGCTCTAATTGCTTTGGTTTTTGAGTTATAAGCCAAAAACTGCATTTTACCCCCTATGATCTATTTTTAGCCATGGCGGCCATCTTGGTTGGTTAGCCGGGTCATTGCATTGGACACACTTTATAAATTAATACCCCAATGATAATTGTGGCCAAGTTTGGTTAAATTTGGCTTATTAGTTTTTAATGAATGAATGAATGAATATTTTATTTGCGAAAGCATAAATAATATGCTATGGCAATACATAAACAAGTATATACAATGTGACAAAACAACAGATAGCAGAGAACAATACATAATATAATAAAGGTACAATTAAGTTTTAGTGGAGAAGATATTTGTAAAAGTTAAAAGACAATGAAAACAGACGCCAAGTGATGAGAAAAGCCTTAGGGCCATGTGAGTTAGAAAAGTAAAATAAAAGTTGCAGTGCATGATGTGCTGTTTGCACTATCATTTCAAGGGTTCAGTTTAAAGTTTGATATTGAGACAGATAGTATTATAAGGAAATTATGCACTAAATTTCAAACTATTCTGACTTTTTACTATGACCAAAACCTTTACCCTGAAAAAAAACTGTTTTAACGTTGATAAGTTTTTGCTCATATTTGCCATCTTTGAATCACAATATGACTTTCCTGCATGGGCCTCAGAGTAGCATTATCCCTGAATATTGATCCCTATGAAATATAAGATATTCGTTACTCTGCAATTTAAATATACACAAAATAACTAAAAAGTATTGTGTATAAGTTTTATTACATTAGATTAACCCTTTCACCGATTGCTGCCCAGACAGAAGCTACTCTGAGACGATGGCTTCCCTGGCTACTTTTACTCAAGTGGGAGATCTTCATAATAAATGTCAATAAAAACTTGTTTGTAGTTATTTGTTTATTTATTTCATTCACTAACACCAAGTTCACAGGTTTTTTTATGTTTTGATAATTTTTTCCTCATAAAATATTCAAATTTTCAATTTTTCGGCATTATTTCAGTGAAATTCTCAAAATTCTGCTTATTGACCCCAAATCGTAATTTTTTTAACCCAAAATGGCAAAATTTTGAAAAAAATTATGAGGCTGTACAAATTCCTCACACTGAACGATGTCCATTCCAAGTGTTTTGAACATAAAACGACATTTTAGGTCAAAAAAGTATACTAGTTTGGCTTCAATTCTTCCATATTCTTTCCAAAAAATTGTTCCCTCATTTCAAATTCTCGTAAATTCCGTAAATTTCCTCTGATTTTGACACGGTTTTCAACAAACTGAACCGTCATGTTTACACTTTCATCCGGGTTATTCATCAAAGAAAGATAACTCATGTTTGCACTGTTTGAGCGGGAAATATAAAAGATGTATTCCGATCCCGGTAAAACGGGACTCGTCGTCAGCAGTCTGAAGCGTGAATCCCGGTAAACCGGGACTCATCGGCGAAAGGGTTAAGGCAAACTACAGAAAGAGAAAGAAAACTAAAAATTTAGCAATTTTACCATTTGTAAAGGGGCATAACTTTAGAACGGCTAAAGTGATGCCCCCAAAATTCAAACTTGATTGTGTTTAGTGGTAATAAGCATTGTATAAAAGTTTTCTAACATTTGGTTAAGGCAAACTAAAGGTTATCTATAGTTCTTAATTTCTGTGTCATTTTGGTCTCTTGTGGCGAGTTATCTCATTGGCAATCATACCACATCTTCTTTTTTGTATAAATAGTTAGAGTACAGACATACAGTGGTTGTTGTTTGTTTATGTGTTACATATTTGTTTTTCGTTCATTATTGGTTCATTTATCAGGCTGTTAGTTTTCTCTTTTGAATTGATTTACATCGCCATTTCGAGGTTTTTTATAGCTGACTGTGCGGTTTGGGCTTTGCTCATTGTTGAAGGCTGTACTGTGACCTATAGTTGTTACTTTATGTGTCATTTGGTCCCTTGTGGAGAGTTGTCTTATTTGCAATCATACCACATCTTCTTTTTTTTATAAACAAGGATTAAACTTAAAGCCCCTATGCTATGGCAGGGGGCATAAAATAAGTTTATGAGTAACATCTGTACATCTAGAATAATATCAAAGTTATAACAAAATGCACCCAGATTTCCTTTAGAATTTCCCAAGTGTTGTCTGATTCATTAGAAAATTTCTTGTCAGATATATCTTTTGACATGGTGAACAATTTTACTACTTTAGTTTTCCCAAAACTGTATATTATATTATTTTATAGATATAAATTAAATGATATCTCTAGCTATATATAGGTTGTTTTTTCCAAAGCAATGTCTCAAGAAACATTTTTGCTTTAATAAAAATAAAGATTATAGCTAATTTCCTAATGCATGTAGAGCAAGACTTTTTTACTTTGTTTGTATATTGTACAATAGTCATGATAGTTATTTAGGTAACATTCCAATTGCTTTTAACACAGGTTGAAGTTTGCCTATATTTATTGTATGAAGATGTCAGTCTTAATTACAAAGCTTGGGTAAACGTTTCAAAATCAAAATTTTACTCTACAAGCATAATGAAATTAGCTGTAAAATGAACATTAAACTACAGCTGTCACTTAAGGAAAACATTAAAAAATCAATGAAGGATAATAAACTTAATTCAAATAGTTTGGGGTGGGGGTAAAAATTGCTGCAAGTTTTATTTAATTGAAATGATTTTATATGTGGTCAATCAATTTTTCCAAAATTAAGTTAAGAGGAGAGTAAGGGGGTCAGTGAAAAAATAAATATATATCCTCGATTGATCTTATGATGTCGTCCCTAATTCTGATAGTGTTGTCTTCTGTTTTTACCTTATATTTACTTAGCCCAATTTTTGTTGTAATATACATTATATGGTGTTTATATATCTCAACTTGTACGATTCGCTCGTGTATGTAACAATGTATTAGATTTTAGCGAGAGAAATTTATGTATTACTGAAAAATTATTACACCAGGGTTTTCGATATCACAAACTGGTCAAAACATTTACTAAATTTTATCACCGGTATAAGGAAATAATTCGTAAATATAACTCAACATGCAGACATCTTATACGTTCAGGTATTTCACATCCAAAATTTTATGGAAATATTCTTTATAAAGCACAAAAATGTCAGTATTCTCCTCAGAAACTAACAAAACCTTTAAATAGACTTATTAAAAGGGGATATAGTTACGATACTGTTGTCAAGTCATTAAAGATTGCATATTTTGGCTTTAACATTGATTCACTGATAGGGTCTTTGCATCGGAACTAAACACATTTATTTCTAAAATAACAGTTGTTGGCATGACACGGGTTATGTTCTTCTCATATATTTTATGATAGTATGATACTAAACCCCTAACGGGAGGGATTGTACCTGATATTCATATGATGAAGACATAATCTTTCAATCAGTTTAATTGAGGTCTGGAGCTGGCATGTCAGTTAACTGCTAGTAGTCTGTTGTTATTTATGTATTATTGTCATTTTATTTATTTTCTTTTGTTACATCTTTTGACATCAGACTCGGACTTCTCTTGAACTGAATTTTAATGTGCGTATTGTTATTCTTTTACTTTTCTACATTGGCTAGAGGTATAGGGGGAGGGTTGAGATCTCATAAACATGTTTAACCCCGCCGCAATTTTGCGCCTGTCCCAAGTCAGGAGCCTCTGGCCTTTGTTAGTCTTGTATGATTTTAATTTTTAGTTTCTTGTGTATAATTCGGAGTTTAGTATGACGTCCATTATCACTGTACTATTATGCATATTTTAGGGGCCAGCTGAATGACACCTACGGGTGCGGGAATTCTCGCTACATTGAAGACCCATTGGTTGCCTTCGGCTGTTGTTTGCTCTATGGTCGGGTGGTTGTCGCTTTGACATATTCACCATTTCCTTTCTCAATTTTATTGTATGTTACCTGTTCTTTCACTTATTTCTTGTAAGCATAACCAGGTATGTCCACAGTGGTACATGTAGCATGCTGTATTAGCTGATAGAAGATTTAACTTCTTACCTGAAGGAAGTTGATATTTATAGTCATTATAAAATTCTCCAGAAGTGAAGCCACCCAAAACCAATCCTGTTTCACAGATTCTAAAAGATGGGTGAAAATTCTATGCTGAAAAAGAAATGCACAAGACATTTTTTATAGATGTTGATACTGAATTCATTCCAAATAAAAGACTACATGTACATTTATCTATATTTATTTCATAAGAATCTATTCCATTAGAATCTTAAATCAAGGATTTTTTTGTTTTTTTATAGTCAGTGTGATACATGTACATGTACATGTAAGTACACAATGAAAAATTATATAAAGTGGCAATTGATCATGTTTTATATATATAAAAAAAATTGCTAAACAGTCTCAAACTCAGAACAACCTTATAAATGTTTTACAAATAAGCATATTTTGGCTTTCCCGTTTGAATGGTTTTACACTAGTAATTTTGGGGCCCTTTATAGCTTGTTGTTCGGTGTGAGCCAAGGCTCCGTGTTGAAGGCCTATAATGGTTTACTTTTTTAAATTGTTATTTGGATGGAGAGTTGTCTCATTGGCACTCACACCCCATCTTCCTATATCTAAAGACTATATGTGGTATGATTGCAAATGAGGTAATTACAGACTTTTCAAATTTTCATGAGTCCAAAACTCACAGACTACTGAGAGTTACATGTATGAAATTTTCCACAAGAGAGCAAATCTCTTAACGGTTAATTATAGGTCAGGGATAAATAAATAAGCTTTATTTAGTCTCAGTCAGCAAGGTATTTAAACATAGGGATCTCAGAATCCAGGATTGTGTACCTAATTTTAAAAAAAAGGGGGGGGGGGCTTACCCCAGACCCCCTTTGAATGTTGCACAGGCTGATGTAACAATGCGCAGTGTGCCCTTCTTATAACCAAATTTCCTCAAAGCCAATTGCAACATTTCACGAACTTTATACCCAAATACATTGGCCCCTTCACCTAAACTCTAGGAAAATCACTGAATAGGTAAGGGACGGTTAGCAATGAGCAAAAAATTGACAGCATTGTCAGCTGATGTAAATGGCCCTGAAATACTGACTGTGATATTTTCCATATTCTGCATCATACTATCTTTTTAAAATTTATCAAAAAAATCTATACACTTATATCCAGAAATAATTACTTGCCTATTATTGTTGTATTCAAAACATTGATAGAAAATTTAAGAAAAAAATATAATGGACAGAACCAACCATTTCTAGGACATTACATTTGGTGAATGAGCGAAACAACAAAAGGCTAAACGGTTTCATGGTCTAAACATCCCGAATGTACCACAAGTTGTTGCATAAATTATATACATTTTATATATTATAATACAAAAATATATATATAATGAATTCAATTGCAAAGGAAATCTTAAAAGGTTTCCTACCCATTGTGGAAATTTGTCCCAACCTAGTTTTGACTAGTTTTTTTTAGCCTTAGAGGACTCAGAACATACATGTATGGTACTACATGTACGTTGTGGATGGATGCAGTTTCTATAGTTAGAAGTTAGTTTCAGGTTTGTGTTCACTCATAATGTGGTCATGGTTTTTTTTTAAAGTGTTTTTAGCTGGATAATTAGTTGAATATCACCTGATCACTATCTATATTGTTCTTAATGTTTCATAGGAGCTACCATTTGATTTTTATTAGGGGCTAGGATGATATTTTAAAAAAGGCAGAGCAGGAGTTTTGATTATAAAAAAAATGGCAAAAATAAAGGCAGGATAACAATTTAAGTAAAAAAAGGGATAACCCAATTGATATAGACAAGGCCTAATAGACATGTCGATGAAAGAGTGGGAAAAAAATGCAAGACATAGATTACAACTAAAAAAAATGCAGGGCAAAATTTTTCATCCTACCCCCCCTCCCCCCCCCCCTCCCCCCCCCCCCCTTGTTCTATCTTTGTTGGTATTTATGGTATTACTTACTGTGCAAACAAAGTGTGGGGACAGAGACAGCATATTGATCAATCTAATTAAAAACCGATCTCTCATCGCTCCTGTTTCTGATATGTCGCGTGGGAGATCTAAAGAAACCCGCTTTGAGGTCACATGTGAGTGACCTCGTAGGTGTGTCTTTTTCAACCAATGAAATTGAGTCTTCCACGATCTTGGAAGTTTAACGTAAGGCAAAGGGATGTAACTCATTTTATTTACGACGAAATCGTCAGTCAAAATAATTCATAAACTTTTTTGATTGGCTTATTAATAGGTCGTCAACTCATTTGCATATCTTTATAAATTCATAACTTTTAGTTCACTCACATGTGACCTCAAAGCCGGTTTCGTTAGATCTCCCACGCGACATATCAGAAACAGGAGCGATGAGAGATCGGTTTTTAATTAGATTGCATATTGATTTACCTGAAAATACCACATCTCAGTGCTATCAACTCTCCTTCATTAGCATTGTCCACGGCTGGTTCATGTAGTCTGGCAACCTTCACGCAGTCTGAGCATTTGTTATTGTTGTTGCAGACTACATGCCTTTTTTTAAAAGAGGTAACCAAGCAAGGGAGATAAACAATACGGTGAATGACGTGTTTCGATGATTGAATAACATTTTTCAAATAAAAATTTCCAAACTTTTTATGCATTGAAAGAGAAGATATGTATCAAATGATTTCAAATATAAAAAAAATTGTGTGCTAGGCATCTGCTGTTTACAGAAAATCAATTTCGAAGTTGACCTATTTCAATGCATTACACTGTTGTATTATGCGGACGGCGAATGCATTCAATCTTTTTCTAGACAGGGCAAGGGGTTTAACTGTTATGCTGTTATGGGGCAATTTAATTCTTTGTTATCTGTTATTTTGAAAATATATTTGCTGTTAGCTGTTATTGTCTTATTCGTTGTTAGCTATTATTAGGCTTTTAGTTTTTTTATACGACCGCAAAAAAAAATTTTCGTCGTATATTGCTATCACGTTGGCGTCGTCGTCGTCGTCGTCGTCCGAATACTTTTAGTTTTCGCACTCTAACTTTAGTAAAAGTGAATGGAAATCTATGAAATTTTAACACAAGGTTTATGACCACAAAAGGAAAGTTGGTATTGATTTTGGGAGTTTTGGTCCCAACATTTTAGGAATTAGGGGCCAAAAAGGGCCCAAATAAGCATTTTCTTGGTTTTCGCACTATAACTTTAGTTTAAGTTAATAGAAATCTATAAAATTTTGACACAATGTTTATGACCACAAAAGAACGGTTGGGATTGATTTTGGGAGTTTTGGTTTCAACAGTTTAGGAATTAGGGGCCAAAAAAGGGCCCAAATAAGCATTATTCTTGGTTTTCGCACAATAACTTTTGTTTAAGTAAATAGAAATCAATGAAATTTAAACACAATGTTAATGACTACAAAAGGAAGGTTGGTATTGATTTTGGGAGTTTAGGTCCCAACAGTTTAGGAATTAGGGGCCAAAAAGGGACCCAAATAAGCATTTTTCTTGGTTTTCGCAATCTATGAAATTTAAACACAAGGTTTATGACCATAAAAGGAAGGTTGGTATTGATTTTGGGAGTTTTGGTCCCAACAGAATAAGGGGCCCAAAGGGTCCAAAATTAAACTTTGTTTGATTTCATCAAAATTGAATAATTGGGGTTCTTTGATATGCCGAATCCAACTGTCATGACTGTGTATGTAGATTCTTAACTTTTGGTCCCGTTTTCAAATTGGTCTACATTAAGGTCCAAAGGGTCCAAAATTAAACTTAGTTTGATTTTGACAAAAAATGAATCAGTTAGGTTCTTTGATATGCTGAATCTAAAAATGTACTTAGATTCTTGATTATTGGCCCAGTTTTCAAGTTGGTCCAAATCGGGGTCCAAAATTAAACTTTATTTGATTTCATCAAAAATTGAATAAATGGGGTTCTTTGATATTCCAAATCTAACTGTGTATGTAGATTCTTCATTTTTGGTCCTGTTTTCAAATTGGTCTACACTAAAGTCCAAAGGGTCCAAAATTAAACTTGGGGTTCTTTGATATGCTGAATCCAAAAATGTACTTAGATTTTTTTATTATGGGCCCAGTTTTCAAGTTTGTCCAAATCAGGATCTAAAATTATTATATTAAGTAATAATAATAATAATAATAAATTCTTTATTTAAAGAGGGTAACTCAATTAGAAATAGTCTAATTTTCATTGAGGCCCTCAAACAAAATACATGCATACAGTTAACATTCATACATTAATTTACAATATATATTACTAGACCTTTTCAACATCTCTCGACACCGACTAATGACACCTACAGTTTACAGGTAAAATGGATGGGTCGTCTCAAAGACAAGAACCATCATGATTACCAATACGTAACATATTGGATTGGCGGTTATATACTGTCTTGACTATAAAGCTTCAGAATATATATCAACCAAATAAATAAATAAATATTTGTCTCTGTCATATAATATTTTAATTTTGTATGTATATTTACACGACATTTCATGTTGAATTGATTAAAACAAATAAAGTATTGTGCAATAGCAAGTCATTTCAATTGCACAGTATTGCTCAATGGCAAGAAATATCTAATTGCACAATATTGTGAAATAGCAAATTTTTTTTTAATTAGAGTTATCTTTCTTTGTCCAGAATAGTAAGCAAGAAATATCTAATTGCAAAATATTGTGCAATAGCAAGATTTTTTTTTTAATTGGAGTTATCTTTCTTTGTCCAGAATCAACTTAAATCTTTGTTATATACAATATACAATGTATATTCACTTTTTACTACCAACTGATAAATTAAAATAATCTTTACCATTCAGTGATAACAAGCAGTTTTTTTACATCTTAATATTTTATGATGTATTTAAATGAGTAGTTATTGTTGCAAACTCCATTAGAAATTTTAATTGAGATTAGTTTTGGAATAAGGGAAAGGGGGATGTGATTAAAAAAATTGGGTTCAATTTTTCTCATTTGAAATTTCATAAATAAAAAAGAAAATTTCTTCAAACATTTTTTTTGAGAGGATTAATATTTAACAGCATAGTGAATTGCTCTAAGTGAAAACAAAAATTTTAAGTTCATTAGAACACATTCATTCTGTGTCAGAAACCTATGCTGTGTCAACTATTTAATCACAATCAAAATTTAGAGCTGAATCCAGCTTGAATGTTGTGTCCATACTTGCCCCAACCGTTCAGGGTTCAACCTCTGCGGTCGTATAAAGCTGCGCCCTGCGGAGCATCTGGTTGTTATCTGTTATTGTGATAATGTATTTGCTGTTAACTGTTATTGAAAATTGGAATGTTAGCATTTTTTTTGGACAGTCAATATTTGGTATAAATTGAAGATCCGATTGGCCATTGGGGTCTACCACTACTAATATGTTTGTCCCGTATTCAGAGAAGGTGTCATACCACCAATTAAAAGTCCCTATCTGTTCAACCAAATTTTGCAATTTTCACAGCTTTCTAAATAGTTTACCTTAAGTTTAACTTCATAGAAACTAGGTATATCCTGAATTGTACAGGTGTCACCTTTCTGCATGCCAATTTTCAACATACATTCAAAATCATATAAGAAAGCAGAGAGCTTCCGAAAGGAGGTACCACTAAAAATAACCCCTGGTTTTCTGGAAATCTTAAATTAGTATACTATGGAGCGCATTAATCCGCAATTTTTAATGCAAACTCATAGACAGGTAAATTTTGGCTCAAAATGGTCTTAATATATTTCTCTTTCAACAAAACTTTCATTTCTGCAAATTTGTTAGTTAGTTTAGGTGAACAATGACATCAAATGCACTTTTTTTTGTCCGAGTAGGCCTACTTTCACATACGTTCTAAATTTGAGGGAGTAATTGGTGGTATGACACCAGAAGGATTCCATTAACATATACCCATCACAGAAGTGAGGTCCAGGACAATTATATCTTATGATTAGAGTGGGGTGCTCATTTTCGCCATATCTTTCCATGTTTTCTACAGTTTATGTTCAGGTCTATATGTTTTTGAAGTATACTGATATTTCTATATGAAGATAACTTCAAATGCAAAACATTCCTAAGCTTGAAACAAGGACGTATAACTAACAAGGATTCGTGTCTCGCGGTATCTCGTTAAAATATCGCATATCGTGAGACTTGTATTTATATACAAGTAATAGCTTTTCTAAAAAGCTTGTCGTATTTTATCTGATTATATTGACAAGGACGTATAACTAATATACGTCCTTGATTGAGATCAGTGTTTTCGAAGTTCAAAAATCAAAGAAACAAATATGAAAAAAAAAAAATTTCTATCAAATATGTCTTACATGGCCGTTAAAATCATATAAATTACAAAGTTTTTACATTTTTATTAAGGTAAATGTTTTCTAGAAACAATGATTAATTTGATTAAAACCTTATTTAGTTTGAGATTTTGCATTCCTAATTCTTGTGATGATTTATAACTAATTATAATAAAACAAACAATTAGTCCTGATTGTATGTTATTCATTTAATATGAGCTTGTGCTGTTTCCTTTCTACTATTTTTACAGATGTAAATTGTTTATTTAATGAGCTTGTGTGGTTTAATTTCCTTTCTACTATTCAATTAAGAAAAGCTATGACCCAAACTACACTAAAAGAGTCATTGTCTATACTTTCAAAATGACCAAAGCTGATTTGAGAAAATATACACGAATATGTCATAAAAAGAGCGAATTGCAAAATATGCTATTGCCTATTTGATTTGAACTCTATTGACATGTCCGATTTTTTATCTTGGGACAATGATCTTTCAGTAAAACTTTTTATACAGCACTGTAAACATCACTATGCAATATAGCAAATGACCCATTTGTTGTTACTCCTCACGAGATTAAAGATTTATGTCAAAAAGTACTTTCAATATTTTGATAATTGATTTTAGAAGACTTTATTGGAGAAATTATGTCACAGATGACCAAGGTGCAAAAACACAACTCAGAAAAAGAGCAACCACAACTTAGTGGCAATGACCAATCTATTCTGTTCTACATACATGTAGCTGGATATATTGTGTATAAATTCTCTTTGTAAAAGATTTTTTAGGTACAGTGTGCATAAACTTGGTGTTAATTTCAAACTTTACAATCAAATCAGATAGTCAGAATTTTGTTACCAAATATAGCAAATGGCACGGTACAATATTCAAGACCGTGGTGGTCTCCAAAAGTCATGTGACACTTTGTTTCTGCTAGTACGTGAGATGGAACTGATTGTTCGCAAAACTAGCAGCACAGTCTTAAGTGCAAATTCTCTCTTAACTGAACCCTTGATGGAAAATATTATGAAGTTTCATGATCAAATACTATTGTAACATTCTAATGGCAAATGAAGAGGGTTCAATCTAATATACGTCCTTGGCTTGAAAACATGTTTGTTTGAAAATAATCATCTATAAAGTTAGATTAAAAGGTGTTTGAAATTTCCTGAAGTTTTGTCAATGGGGGACACATATTCGCCGTTTTTACACATCTATTAAAAACCAAATAACTGCAGCTTTATATAATATTTATCAAATAAATTTCATTATAGATGAACAGCAGACATTTCAAAGGTGTAAAAAACAGAAATTTAGGCCAATCAGTCAAAAAAATGCTAGAAAAAAATCTATGAAAATCCTGTTTTTCGTTCAGGAAATTGACCGAAAATCGTTGTCCATTTTTCGATCTTTTGCAGTAAGTGCCGTAATTTTTTTTAAGTTTAAAAAATAATCATATTTGTTATAAAATTATAATTTATTGGCATATTTCTTCCATTTCAGCCATCCTTTGAACAGTGTTGAAGTGTTTACACCTCAAAATCATAAAACGGCGAAATTGTGTCCCCGGCGAATATGGGCCCCCCACTCTATCCTTTGTAATAAATTCCATTTTTTTTTTATGAATGTGTATTTAGAATTTTTTGTATGAGAATAATGTTCCTTGTTTTCCGTACGAACATATTAAATTAAAACAATTCTTAATATGACAAAAAACATATGGCCAGGAATATCTGACAAGGATCTCAATTAAGGACTAGATCCTAACAACCACTTAACCTTTTATATAATATGGTACATAGACTCAGCTCTGTAATTCTTTTCAAAGCAGAACCAAATGCATTGTACAATGAAAGTTCCAACCATGTACTTGGGTCTGAAGCTGAACATAACTCATTACAAACAAAGATTTATTTCGTTTCAAGCCATTGTTTCCCTACTAAACTATGTATTCTACTTACTAGTACACTTGGTACAATCAAAAACCTCAGCTGATAAAAAATTGTTCAAATAAGGCCTTTGAAAATAGTGGAATAAATTGCTTTTAGCGTGTCAAAATTCGTTCGAAGTACTTGATAAATTGCATGCTTATAATTGGTGCTTTTGATTTTTCTACCCTACATACCACTTTGCCTCATAGTTTTATTAAGAAAAATGCACACACCTCATTAAATGGTCATTTAGAAAAAGTCCGAATATCAATCTCTTTTAGGTCACTTTAAAAAAATTTTGATTAGCAACAAAGGGAGCTTCAGTCAATATATATAAACAATACACCAACGTTTCATGAGAACTGCTGAAAGGGAGCTCACGTCAATAGATATAAACAATTTCCCAAAGTTTAATGCAAATGGTTATAGAGTTTTTGAGTTAATGTCCGACGTGTTGACAACAGACGGACAACAGTATACATGGTATACCATAATACGTTCCGTAAACGAGCGTATAAAAAATATTATAATATATTGAGTAGTAATTTAAACACATTCTACATACATAAATTAATACTAAAAACATAGTCATAAAAAATGGAATGCATTACAAAGGATTATATCCGTAATAAGAAATACTGATTTGTCAAAGACCGAATTATTTTAATATTTCATTTACTGTTATCTGTTTTTGTCCATTTTAATTCCTTGTTATCTGTTATGAGCCAAATCAATTTGCTGTTTTGCTGTTATTGGGACCCCCCTTGCCCCCCCCCTTAATACTATGGTTTTGTCACTTTTATTAATGGATTACAAAGTTCCCAAAATTTCCCCATATTCCGTGTATATGGACTTATCAGTTTTTATTTGATTTGCCTGATTCTTACACGGACCTGTACTTAATTTCTGATGTGAATTTAGGGGAAGGCGACCCGGGTCAGTCACCCCTTTATAAAGGCCACAATTCAGGTTAAGGCAGACCTTTATACATGTCACATGATAGTTTGGTGACCCCGATTACCCCCTTTTTAAAATTTATCCTAGATCCGCAAATGAATAAGTTCACTTTTTTGTTTTTTGTTCTAGAATATGTGTCTTGAAATTGACCATTTTTTTCTAGCTTCTCTCATGCGATAGCGGTACCTTTTTGGTCACTATTTATGTGTTGCGTTTACATATGAATTGTAACACTTTATAGTGACTGAACAGGTAAAACAAATACTTCTCAAGAAACAGAAAAAAGAAAACTACTTGGAACAGCACCAGGCTATGTATACACCTTATCGCTAATCCCGGCTGACCCGGCCGCTTGAACTTTTGACGCATACAACAATCACTTTTCCAGTGTGGCGTCAGATATTTTGCTTTATGACGTCAAAATTTTACGGGAACCTGTGTGATATCCAGTAATGGCGGACAAATAGCGCATGAAATAAAATGTTTGAATAAAAACTCGTACTGGAATATCATGGACGTGGATATATTAGTTGTACTTCATATATCAATTATAGATAACGCATTTTTTTTTAAAAGTCTATCGGCTTTTTCATGCATTTTTTGTTCACATTTTTACATCAATCAAAAAGGCTAAACTATCTTTGTGAAAGTTTCAAACAATGTAAAGTGTTTCATTTGCCAAAAATCTCGTGCATTTCTGCGAAAAAAATCACGCGCAATTTTGTGAATGAAAGGGGAAAGTAAATCCTTACGCGTTGTATTCGCGCATGTCAATTGCGTACTAACCCAATAATTTTTATATCACGGCCAGTCCACTGATACTGACATTATCAGAGAGTACACATCAAAGGAGAAATGTACAAATTACCGATAATATTCATTATGATTTTAGCCCTATTTTAGATGATTTCCAAAATCACAGTAGATACAAGTGAGCAACACAGGCTTTTGAGAGCCTCTAGTTATTATAGTTTGTTCTTTTGTTGTTCTGTTTCACCACTGTCCTAGGTTAGGGGAGGGTTGGGAGCCGGCTAATATGTTTAACTCTGCCACATTTTGTATGTGCCTAAATCCAAAGTCAGGAGCCTGTAAATCAGTGGTTTGTTGCTGTGTTGCTAATTTGTGTTTCGTTCATTATTTTGTACCTAAATTAGGCCATTAGTTTTCTTGTTTGAATTTATTTACATTTCATCATTTGTCCTTTAGGAGCCTTTTACAGCAGACTATGCGTTATGGACATTGTTGAAGGCCGTACGGGGGTCTATGGTTGTTTTAAATTTAAAACTTCTTTGTCACTTTGATCTCTGGTAAAGAGTTGTCTCATTGGCAAACATAACATATCTTCTCATTTATAAATAGCAATACACATAAAGCCTGTGTGCCAGAACAAACAAGCCCTAAAATACTAAAACAACATTTTTTGATAACCCATCATTACCAGCTCAATCAATACCTGATGAATAGACAACAGCAGACATATGTCCACTTTTTGACAAGGCTGACCATTCAATAAACCAGTAAACTACTGCTAAGTTTCCTTGTAAGAAGCTCGAACTTATAGTATGCTCCCATATAATGAGTCGACTAAATCATTATAATATCATTAATAAAAAACAACATGCATTTCGTAAATATCCCATTCGCGAAACACAACTAAGTACAACTATTTACAGTCATCAATGATTGGACACCAAACAGACACTTCTGACATCAGACTCGGACTTCTTTTGAACTGAATTTTAATGTGCGTAGTGTTATGCGTTTAATTTTCTACATTGGCTAGATGTATAGGGGGAAGGTTGAGATCTCATAAACATGTTTAACCCCGCCACATTTTTGCGCCTGTCCCAAGTCAGGATTCTCTGGCCTTTCTTAGCCTTGTATTATTTTTAATTTTAGTTTCTTGTGTACAATTTGGAGTTTAGTATGGTGTTAATTATCACTCAAACTAGTATATACATTTGTTTAGGGGCCAGCTGAAGGACGCCTCCGGGTGCGTAAATTTCTCGTTCCATTGAAGACCTGTTGGTGACCTTCTGCTGTTGTCTGTTCTATGGTCGGGTTGTTGTCTCTGACACATTCCCCATTTCCATTCTCAATTTTATGTTTATATAAGAATTCGAAAAAGCCGTCGACACAACTAAGCATGAACTACTAGTATTTAAATTTAAAGTTTTTGTACAATAAAATTGATTTTTAGATAATTGAAGAATAATATAGCCTTCTAAGTGGGTTTATATGAACATTAAGATTGTTTTTAACATGTTTTATAGGCCATTTATATGATTGACAGTCCATATTTTCCTATCCATACCGTTCATAGGTCCATACATTATTGTAGTGTTTATCAACAAAGATTTTGCGCTCGATCTTTTCAATTCAATTTTATGGAAAATCGAGCAGATAAGCATATGATTTTTTTGGGACCACTAGATAGATATAAACCTATGGATTCAGGAAAGGTATTACTGTAATTGATTGAAATTTTCCTTTAGACCAAATTTTGGAGACTTTTGTGACATGTTCATCCCCCTTTTTTGCTATATTTTGTATCTAAGAAATGCAGATTGTTGCCATGGTTACACCCAAGAGGGAGTATATTTCACCCTTATGACCATTAGAAATCAAATCTATGGAAGATTCTCTTTCTATAAGTATATACATGCATAACACACATATAAAGCCTTCTTTTGTTAGACAGGAGGGGAAAGAGGGTGTTTAAAAATTATGGGTGTCAATTTTAAGTTTTTTTCCTAACTGTGTATTGTTACCTTAGCAACACCCGTCCTTGGTCATAATATTGATCATAATTTGTAAGGCCTTAGTGTATGCATGTTTTGCCTCCCTCTCCTGGAGGGCGTGTCGCAGATTGGATATTGCAGGAATGTTTTCTGTTAAGGCCTTTGTGTATGCATGTTTAGCCTCCTTCTCGAGGAGGGCGCGTCGCAGATTGGACATTGCAGGAATGTTTTCTATTAAGGCCTTTGTGTATGCATGTTTTGCCTCCCTCTTTAGGAGGGCGCGTCGCAGATTGGACATTGCAGGAATGTTTTCTGTTAAGGCCTTTGCGTATGCATGTTTTGCCTCCCTCTTTAGGAGGGCGCGTTGCAGATTGGACATTGCAGGAATGTTTTCTGTTAAGGCCTTTGCGTATGCATGTTATGCCTCCCTTTTCAGGAGGCCGCGTCGCAGATTGGACATTGCAGGAATGTTTTCTGTTAAGGCCTTTGTGTATGCATGTTTAGCTTCCTTCTGGAAGAGGGCGCGTCGCAGATTGGACTTTGCAGAAATGTTTTCTTTTAAAGCCTTTGTCTATGCATGTTTAGCCTCCTTCTCGAGGAGGGTGCGTTGCATATTGGACATTGCAGGAATGTTTTCTATTAAGGCCTTTGCGTATGCATGTTTTGCCTCCTCTTTAGGAGGGCGCCTCGCAGATTGGACATTGCAGGAATGTTTTCTGTTAAAGCCTTTGTGTATGCATGTTTTGCCTCCCTCTTTAGAAGGGCGCGTCACAGATTGGACTTCGCAGGAATGTTTTCTGTTAAGGCCTTTGTGTATGCATGGTTTGCCTCCCTCTATAGGAGGCCACGTCGCAGATTGGACATTGCAGGAATGTTTTCTGTTAAGGCCTTTGTGTATGCATGTTTAGCCTCCTTCTCGAGGAGGGCGCGTCGCAGATTGGACATTGCAGGAATGTTTTCTATTAAGGCCTTTGTGTATGCATGTTTTGCCTCCCTCTTTAGGAGGGCACGTCGCAGATTGGACATTGCAGGAATGTTTTCTGTTAAGGCCTTTGCGTATGCATGTTTTGCCTCCCTCTTTAGGAGGGCGCGTTGCAGATTGGACATTGCAGGAATGTTTTCTGTTAAGGCCTTTGCGTATGCATGTTATGCCTCCCTTTTCAGGAGGCCGCGTCGCAGATTGGACATTGCAGGAATGTTTTCTGTTAAGGCCTTTGTGTATGCATGTTTAGCTTCCTTCTGGAAGAGGGCGCGTCGCAGATTGGACTTTGCAGAAATGTTTTCTTTTAAAGCCTTTGTCTATGCATGTTTAGCCTCCTTCTCGAGGAGGGTGCGTCGCATATTGGACATTGCAGGAATGTTTTCTATTAAGGCCTTTGCGTATGCATGTTTTGCCTCCTCTTTAGGAGGGCGCCTCGCAGATTGGACATTGCAGGAATGTTTTCTGTTAAAGCCTTTGTGTATGCACGTTTAGCCTCCTTCTCGAGGAGGGCGCGTCGCATATTGGACATTGCAGGAATGTTTTCTATTAAGGCCTTTGCGTATGCATGTTTTGCCTCCTCTTTAGGAGGGCCTGTCGCAGATTGGACATTGCAGGAATGTTTTCTGTTAAGGCTTTTGCGTATGCACGTTTAGCCTCCTTCTCCAGGAGGGCGCGTTGCAGATTGGACATTGCAGGAATGTTTTCTATTAAGGCCTTTGTGTATGCATGTTTTGCCTCCCTCTTTAGGAGGGCGCGTCACAGATTGTACATTGCAGGAATGTTTTCTGTTAAGGCCTTTGCGTATGCATGTTTTGCCCTCTTCTTTAGGAGGCCGCGTCACAGATTGGACATTGCAGGAATGTTTTCTGTTAAGGCCTTTGTGTATGCATGTTTAGCCCTCTTCTTTAGGAGGCCGCGTCACAGATTGGACATTGCAGGAATGTTTTCTGTTAAGGCCTTTGTGTATGCATGTTTAGCCTCCTTGTGGAAGAGGGCGCGTCGCAGATTGGACTTCGCAGGAATATTTTCTATTAAGGCCTTTGCGTATGCATGTTTTGCCTCCTTTTTAGGAGGGCCCGTTGCAGATTGGACATTGCAGGAATGTTTTCTGTTAAGGCCTTTGCGTATGCATGTTTAGCCTCCTTCTCGAGGAGGGCGCGTTGCAGATTGGACATTGCAGGAATGTTTTCTGTTAAGGCCTTTGTGTATGCATGTTTAGCCTCCTTCTCGAGGAGGGCGCGCCGCATATTGGACATTGCAGGAATGTTTTCTATTAAGGCCTTTGCGTATGCATGTTTTGCCTCCTCTTTAGGGGGGCGCGTTGCAGATTGGACATTGCAGGAATGTTTTCTGTTAAGGCATTTGGGTATGCATGTTTAGCCTCCTTCTCGAGGAGGCGCGTTGCAGATTGGACATTGCAGGAATGTTTTCTATTAAGGCCTTTGTGTATGCATGTTTTGCCTCCTCTTTAGGAGGGCGCATCGCAGATTGGACATTGCAGGAATGTTTTGGCCTTTGTGTATGCATGTTTAGCCTTCTTTTTGAGGAGGGTGCGTCGCATATTGGACATTGCAGGAATGTTTTCTATTAAGGCCTTTGCGTATGCATGTTTTGCCTCCTCTTTAGGAGGGCGCGTCGCAGATTGGACATTGCAGGAATGTTTTCTGTTAAGGCCTTTGTGTATGCATGTTTAGCCTCCTTCTTGAGGAAAGCGCGTCGCATATTGGACATTGCAGGAATGTTTTCTATTAAGGCCTTTGCGTATGCATGTTTTGCCTCCTCTTTAGGAGGCCGCGTCACAGATTGGACATTGCAGGAATGTTTTCTGTTAAGGCCTTTGTGTATGCATGTTTAGCCCTCTTCTTTAGGAGGCCGCGTCACAGATTGGACATTGCAGGAATGTTTTCTGTTAAGGCCTTTGTGTATGCATGTTTAGCCTCCTTGTGGAAGAGGGCACGTCGCAGATTGGACTTCGCAGGAATATTTTCTATTAAGGCCTTTGCGTATGCATGTTTTGCCTCCTTTTTAGGAGGGCCCGTTGCAGATTGGACATTGCAGGAATGTTTTCTGTTAAGGCCTTTGCGTATGCATGTTTAGCCTCCTTCTCGAGGAGGGCGCGTTGCAGATTGGACATTGCAGGAATGTTTTCTGTTAAGGCCTTTGTGTATGCATGTTTAGCCTCCTTCTCGAGGAGGGCGCGTCGCATATTGGACATTGCAGGAATGTTTTCTATTAAGGCCTTTGCGTATGCATGTTTTGCCTCCTCTTTAAGAGGGCGCTTTGCAGATTGGACATTGCAGGAATGTTTTCTGTTAAGGCATTTGGGTATGCATGTTTAGCCTCCTTCTCGAGGAGGCGCGTTGCAGATTGGACATTGCAGGAATGTTTTCTATTAAGGCCTTTGTGTATGCATGTTTTGCCTCCTCTTTAGGAGGGCGCATCGCAGATTGGACATTGCAGGAATGTTTTGGCCTTTGTGTATGCATGTTTAGCCTTCTTTTTGAGGAGGGTGCGTCGCATATTGGACATTGCAGGAATGTTTTCTATTAAGGCCTTTGCGTATGCATGTTTTGCCTCCTCTTTAGGAGGGCGCGTCGCAGATTGGACATTGCAGGAATGTTTTCTGTTAAGGCCTTTGTGTATGCATGTTTAGCCTCCTTCTTGAGGAAAGCGCGTCGCATATTGGACATTGCAGGAATGTTTTCTATTAAGGCCTTTGCGTATGCATGTTTTGCCTCCTCTTTAGGAGGGCACGTCGCAGATTGGACATTGCAGGAATGTTTTCTGTTAAGGCCTTTGCGTATGCATGTTATGCCTCCCTCTTCAGGATGCCGCGTTGCAGATTGGACATTGCAGGAATGTTTTCTGTTAAGGCCTTTGTGTATGCATGTTTAGCTTCCTTCTGGAAGAGGGCGCGTCTCAGATTGGACTTTGCAGGACTGTTTTCTATTAAAGCCTTTGTCTATGCATGTTTTGCCTTCCTCTTCAGGAGGGCGAGTCGCAGATTGAATAATGCAGGAATGTTTTCTGTTAAGGCCTTTGTGTATGCATGTTTTGCCTCCCTCTATAGGAGGCCACGTCGCAGATTGGACATTGCAGGAATGTTTTCTGTTAAGGCCTTTGCGTATGCATGTTTTTCTTCCCTCTTTAGGAGGGCGCGTTGCAGATTGGACATTGCAGGAATGTTTTCTGTTAAGGCCTTTGCGTAAGCATGTTTTGCCTCCTCTTTAGGAGGGCGCGTCGCACATTGGACTTTGCAGGAATGTTTTCTGTTAAGGCATTTGGGTATGCATGTTTAGCCTCCTTCTCGAGGAGGGCGCGTTGCAGATTGGACATTGCAGGAATGTTTTCTATTAAGGCCTTTGTGTATGCATGTTTTGCCTCCTCTTAAGGAGGGCGCATCACAGATTGGACATTGCAGGAATGTTTTGGCCTTTGTATGCATGTTTAGCCTCCTTCTCGAGGAGGGCGCGTCCCATATTGGACATTGCAGGAATGTTTTCTATTAAGGACTTTGCGTATGCATGTTTTGCCTCCTCTTTAGGAGGGCCCGTCGCAGATTGGACATTGCAGGAATGTTTTCTGTTAAGGCCTTTGCGTATGCATGTTTAGCCTCCTTCTCGAGGAGGGCCCGTCGCAGATTGGACATTGCAGGAATGTTTTCTGTTAAGGCCTTTGCGTATGCATGTTTAGCCTCCTTCTCGAGGAGGGCGTGTTGCAGATTGGACATTGCAGGAATGTTTTCTGTTGAGGCCTTTGTGTATGCATGTTTAGCCTCCTTCTCACGGAGGGCGCGTCGCATATTGGACATTGCAGGAATGTTTTCTATTAAGGCCTTTGCGTATGCATGTTTTGCCTCCTCTTTAGGAGGGCGCGTCGCAGATTGGACATTGAAGGAATGTGTTGGCCTTTGTGTATGCATGTTTAGCCTCCTTCTGGAGGAGGGTGCGTCGCATATTGGACATTGCAGGAATGTTTTCTATTAAGGCCTTTGCGTATGCATGTTTTGCCTCCTCTTTAGGAGGGCGCGTCGCAGATTGGACATTGCAGGAATGTTTTGGCCTTTGTGTATGCATGTTTAGCCTCCTTCTCAAGGAGGGCGCGTTGCATATTGGACATTGCAGGAATGTTTTCTATTAAGGCCTTTGCGTATGCATGTTTTGCCTCCTCTTTAGGAGGGCGCGTCGCAGATTGGACTTTGCAGGAATGTTTTCTGTTAAGGCATTTGGGTATGCATGTTTAGCCTCCTTCTCGAGGAGGGCGCGTTGCAGATTGGACATTGCAGGAATGTTTTCTATTAAGGCCTTTGTGTATGCATGTTTTGCCTCCTCTTTAGGAGGGCGCATCGCAGATTGGACATTGCAGGAATGTTTTGGCCTTTGTATGCATGTTTAGCCTCCTTCTCGAGGAGGGCGCGTCCCATATTGGACATTGCAGGAATGTTTTCTATTAAGGCCTTTGCGTATGCATGTTTTGCCTCCTCTTTAGGAGGGCCCGTCGCAGATTGGACATTGCAGGAATGTTTTCTGTTAAGGCCTTTGCGTATGCATGTTTAGCCTCCTTCTCGAGGAGGGCGTGTTGCAGATTGGACATTGCAGGAATGTTTTCTGTTGAGGCCTTTGTGTATGCATGTTTAGCCTCCTTCTCAAGGAGGGCGCGTCGCATATTGGACATTGCAGGAATGTTTTCTATTAAGGCCTTTGCGTATGCATGTTTTGCCTCCTCTTTAGGAGGGCGCGTCGCAGATTGGACATTGAAGGATTGTGTTGGCCTTTGTGTATGCATGTTTAGCCTCCTTCTGGAGGAGGGTGCGTCGCATATTGGACATTGCAGGAATGTTTTCTATTAAGGCCTTTGCGTATGCATGTTTTGCCTCCTCTTTAGGAGGGCGCGTCGCAGATTGGACATTGCAGGAATGTTTTGGCCTTTGTGTATGCATGTTTAGCCTCCTTCTCAAGGAGGGCGCGTTGCATATTGGACATTGCAGGAATGTTTTCTATTAAGGCCTTTGCGTATGCATGTTTTGCCTCCTCTTTAGGAGGGCGCGTCGCAGATTGGACTTTGCAGGAATGTTTTCTGTAAAGGCATTTGGGTATGCATGTTTAGCCTCCTCGAGGAGGGCGCGTTGCAGATTGGACATTGCAGGAATGTTTTCTATTAAGGCCTTTGTGTATGCATGTTTTGCCTCCTCTTTAGGAGGGTGCATCGCAGATTGGACATTGCAGGAATGTTTTGGCCTTTGTATGCATGTTTAACCTCCTTCTCGAGGAGGGCGCGTCCCATATTGGACATTGCAGGAATGTTTTCTATTAAGGCCTTTGCGTATGCATGTTTTGCCTCCTCTTTAGGAGAGCCCGTCGCAGATTGGACATTGCAGGAATGTTTTCTGTTAAGGCCTTTGCGTATGCATGTTTAGCCTCCTTCTCGAGGAGGGCGTGTTGCAGATTGGACATTGCAGGAATGTTTTCTGTTGAGGCCTTTGTGTATGCATGTTTAGCCTCCTTCTCGAGGAGGGCGCGTCGCATATTGGACATTGCAGGAATGTTTTCTATTAAGGCCTTTACGTATGCATGTTTTGCCTCCTCTTTAGGAGGGCGCGTCGCAGATTGGACATTGCAGGAATGTTTTCTGTTAAGGCATTTGGGTATGCATGTTTAGCCTCCTTCTCGAGGAGGGCGCGTTGCAGATTGGACATTGCAGGAATGTTTTCTATTAAGGCCTTTGTGTATGCATGTTTTGCCTCCTCTTTAGGAGGGCGCATCGCAGATTGGACATTGCAGGAATGTTTTCTGTTAAGGCCTTTGTGTATGCATGTTTAGCCTCCTTCTCGAGGAGGGTGCGTCGCATATTGGACATTGCAGGAATGTTTTCTATTAAGGCCTTTGCGTATGCATGTTTTGCCTCCTCTTTAGGAGGGCGCGTCACAGATTGGACATTGCAGGAATGTTTTGGCCTTTGTGTAATCATGTTTAGCCTTCTTCTCGAGGAGGGCGCGTCACATATTGGACATTGCAGGAATGTTTTCTATTAAGGCCTTTGCGTATGCATGTTTTGCCTCCTCTTTAGGAGGGCGCGTCACAGATTGGACATTGCATGAATGTTTTCTGTTAAGGCCTTTGTGTATGCATGTTTAGCCTCCTTCTCGAGGAGGGCGTGTTGCAGATTGGACATTGCAGGAATGTTTTCTGTTGAGGCCTTTGTGTATGCATGTTTAGCCTCCTTCTCGAGGAGGGCGCGTCGCATATTGGACATTGCAGGAATGTTTTCTATTAAGGCCTTTGCGTATGCATGTTTTGCCTCCTCTTTAGGAGGGCGCGTCGCAGATTGGACATTGCAGGAATGTTTTCTGTTAAGGCATTTGGGTATGCATGTTTAGCCTCCTTCTCGAGGAGGGCGCGTTGCAGATTGGACATTGCAGGAATGTTTTCTATTAAGGCCTTTGTGTATGCATGTTTTGCCTCCTCTTTAGGAGGGCGCATCGCAGATTGGACATTGCAGGAATGTTTTCTGTTAAGGCATTTGGGTATGCATGTTTAGCCTCCTTCTCGAGGAGGGCGCGTTGCAGATTGGACATTGCAGGAATGTTTTCTATTAAGGCCTTTGTGTATGCATGTTTTGCCTCCTCTTTAGGAGGGCGCATCGCAGATTGGACATTGCAGGAATGTTTTCTGTTAAGGCCTTTGTGTATGCATGTTTAGCCTCCTTCTCGAGGAGGGTGCGTCGCATATTGGACATTGCAGGAATGTTTTCTATTAAGGCCTTTGCGTATGCATGTTTTGCCTCCTCTTTAGGAGGGCGCGTCACAGATTGGACATTGCATGAATGTTTTCTGTTAAGGCCTTTGTGTATGCATGTTTAGCCTCCTTCTCGAAGAGGACGCGTTGCAGATTGGACATTGCAGGAATGTTTTCTGTTAAGGCCTTTGCGTATGCGTGTTTTGCCCTCCTCTTTAGGAGGCCACCTCACAGATTGGACATTGCAGGAATGATTTCTGTTAAGGCCCTTTGTGTATGCATGTTTAGCCTCCTTCTGGAAGAGTGCGGGTCGCAGATTGGACTTCGCAGGAATGTTTTCTATTAAGGCCTTTGTGTATGCATGTTTTGCCTTCCTCTTTAGGAGGGCGCGTCGCAGATTGAATAATGCAGGAATGTTTTCTGTTAAGGCCTTTGTGTATGCATGTTTAGCCTCCTTCTCGAGGAGGGCGCGTCGCAGATTGGACATTGCAGGAATGTTTTCTATTAAGGCCTTTGCGTATGCATGTTTTGCCTCCTCTTTAGGAGGGCGCGTCGCAGATTAGACATTGCAGGAATGTTTTCTATTAAGGCCTTTGCGTATGCATGTTTTGCCTCCTCTTTAGGAGGGCGCGTCCCAGATTGGACATTGTAGGAATGTTTTCTGTTAAGGCCTTTGTGTATTCATGTTTAGCCTCCTTCTGGAAGAGGTCGCGTCGCAGATTGGACTTTGCAGGAATGTTTTCTATTAAGGCCTTTGTCTATGCATGTTTTGCCTTCCTCTTAAGGAGGGCATGTCGCAGATTGAATAATGCAGGAATGTTTTCTGTTAAGGCCTTTGTGTATGCATGTTTTGCCTCCCTCTATAGGAGGCAACGTCTTAGATTGGACATTGCAGGAATGTTTTCTGTTAAGGCCTTTGTGTATGCATGTTTTGCCTCCTCTTTAGGAGGGCGCGTTGCAGATTGGACATTGCAGGAATGTTTTCTATTAAGGCCTTTGTCTATGCATGTTTTGCCTTCCTCTTAAGGAGGGCATGTCGCAGATTGAATAATGCAGGAATGTTTTCTGTTAAGGCCTTTGTGTATGCATGTTTTGCCTCCCTCTATAGGAGGCAACGTCTTAGATTGGACATTGCAGGAATGTTTTCTGTTAAGGCCTTTGTGTATGCATGTTTTGCCTCCTCTTTAGGAGGGCGCGTTGCAGATTGGACATTGCAGGAATGTTTTCTGTTTAAGGCCTTTGTGTATGCATGTTTAGCCTCCTTCCCGAGGAGGGCGCGTCGCATATTGGACATTGCAGGAATGTTTTCTGTTAAGGCCTTTGTGTATGCATGTTTAGCCTCCTTCTCGAGGAGGGCGCGTCCCATAATGGACATTGCAGGAATGTTTTCTATTAAGGCCTTTGCGTATGCATGTTTTGCCTCCTCTTTAGGAGGGCACGTCGCAGATTGGACATTGCAGGAATGTTTTCTGTTAAGGCCTTTGTGTATGCATGTTTAGCCTCCTTCTTGAGGAAAGCGCGTGGCATATTGGACATTGCAGGAATGTTTTCTATTAAGGCCTTTGCGTATGCATGTTTTGCCTCCTCTTTAGGAGGGCACGTCGCAGATTGGACATTGCAGGAATGTTTTCTGTTAAGGCCTTTGCGTATGCATGTTATGCCTCCCTCTTCAGGAGGCCGCGTCGCAGATTGGACATTGCAGGAATGTTTTCTGTTAAGGCCTTTGTGTATGCATGTTTAGCTTCCTTCTGGAGGAGGGCGCGTCGCAGATTGGACTTTGCAGGACTGTTTTCTATTAAAGCCTTTGTCTATGCATGTTTTGCCTTCCTCTTCAGGAGGGCGAGTCGCAGATTGAATAATGCAGGAATGTTTTCTGTGAAGGCCTTTGTGTATGCATGTTTTGCCTCCCTCTATAGGAGGCCACGTCGCAGATTTGACATTGTAGGAATGTTTTCTGTTAAGGCCTTTGTGTATGCATGTTTAGCTTCCTTCTCGAGGAGGGCGCGTCGCATATTGGACATTGCAGGAATGTTTTCTATTAAGGCCTTTGCGTATGCATGTTTTGCCTCCTCTTTAGGAGGGCGCGTCGCAGATTGGACATTGCAGGAATGTTTTCTGTTAAGGCCTTTGTGTATGCATGTTTTGCCTCCCTCTATAGGAGGCCACGTCGCAGATTTGACATTGCAGGAATGTTTTCTGTTAAGGCCTTTGTGTATGCATGTTTAGCCTCCTTCTCTAGGAGGGCGCGTCGCATATTGGACATTGCAGGAATGTTTTCTATTAAGGCCTTTGCGTATGCATGTTTTGCCTCCTCTTTAGGAGGGCGCGTCGCAGATTGGACATTGCAGGAATGTTTTGGCCTTTGTGTATGCATGTTTAGCCTCCTTCTCCAGGAGGGTGCGTCGCATATTGGACATTGCAGGAATGTTTTCTATTAAGGCCATAGCGTATGCATGTTTTGCCTCCTCTTTAGGAGGGCGCATCACAGATTGGACATTGCAGGAATGTTTTCTGTTAAGGCCTTTGTGTATGCATGTTTAGCCTCCTTCTCGAGGAGGGCGCGTCGCATATTGGACATTGCAGGAATGTTTTCTATTAAGGCCTTTGTGTATGAATGTTTTGTCTCTTCTTTAGGAGGGCGCATCGCAGATTGGACATTGCAGGAATGTTTTCTATTAAGGCCTTTGTGTATGCATGTTTTGCCTCCTCTTTAGGAGGGGGCATTGCAGATTGGACATTGCAGGAATGTTTTGGCCTTTGTGTATGCATGTTTAGCGTCCTTCTCGAGGAGGGCGCGTCGCATATTGGACATTGCAGGAATGTTTTCTATTAAAACCTTTGCGTATGCATGTTTTGCCTCCTCTTTAGGAGGGCGCGTCACAGATTGGACATTGCAGGAATGTTTTCTGTTAAGGCCTTTGTGTATGCATGTTTAGCCTCCTTCTCGAGGAGGGCGCGTTGCAGATTGGACATTGCAGGAATGTTTTCTATTAAGGCCTTTGTGTATGCATGTTTTGCCTCCCTCTTTAGGAGGGCGCGTCACAGATTGGACATTGCAGGAATGTTTTCTGTTAAGGCCTTTGCTTATGCGTGTTTTGCCCTCCTCTTTAGGAGGCCACCTCACAAATTGGACATTGCAGGAATGATTTCTGTTAAGGCCTTTGTGTATGCATGTTTAGCCTCCTTCTGGAAGAGTGCGCGTCGCAGATTGGACTTCGCAGGAATGTTTTCTATTAAGGCCTTTGTGTATGCATGTTTTGCCTTCCTCTTTAGGAGGGCGCGTCGCAGATTGAATAATGCAGGAATGTTTTCTGTTAAGGCCATTGTGTATGCATGTTTAGCCTCCTTCTCGAGGAGGGCGCGTCGCAGATTGGACATTGCAGGAATGTTTTCTATTAAGGCCTTTGCGTATGCATGTTTTGCCTCCTCTTTAGGAGGGCCCGTCACAGATTAGACATTGCAGGAATGTTTTCTGTTAAGGCCTTTGCGTAAGCATGTTTTGCCTCCTCTTTAGGAGGGCGCGTCGCACATTGGACTTTGCAGGAATGTTTTCTGTTAAGGCATTTGGGTATGCATGTTTAGCCTCCTTCTCGAGGAGGGCGCGTTGCAGATTGGACATTGCAGGAATGTTTTCTATTAAGGCCTTTGTGTATGCATGTTTTGCCTCCTCTTAAGGAGGGCGCATCACAGATTGGACATTGCAGGAATGTTTTGGCCTTTGTATGCATGTTTAGCCTCCTTCTCGAGGAGGGCGCGTCCCATATTGGACATTGCAGGAATGTTTTCTATTAAGGACTTTGCGTATGCATGTTTTGCCTCCTCTTTAGGAGGGCCCGTCGCAGATTGGACATTGCAGGAATGTTTTCTGTTAAGGCCTTTGCGTATGCATGTTTAGCCTCCTTCTCGAGGAGGGCCCGTCGCAGATTGGACATTGCAGGAATGTTTTCTGTTAAGGCCTTTGCGTATGCATGTTTAGCCTCCTTCTCGAGGAGGGCGTGTTGCAGATTGGACATTGCAGGAATGTTTTCTGTTGAGGCCTTTGTGTATGCATGTTTAGCCTCCTTCTCACGGAGGGCGCGTCGCATATTGGACATTGCAGGAATGTTTTCTATTAAGGCCTTTGCGTATGCATGTTTTGCCTCCTCTTTAGGAGGGCGCGTCGCAGATTGGACATTGAAGGAATGTGTTGGCCTTTGTGTATGCATGTTTAGCCTCCTTCTGGAGGAGGGTGCGTCGCATATTGGACATTGCAGGAATGTTTTCTATTAAGGCCTTTGCGTATGCATGTTTTGCCTCCTCTTTAGGAGGGCGCGTCGCAGATTGGACATTGCAGGAATGTTTTGGCCTTTGTGTATGCATGTTTAGCCTCCTTCTCAAGGAGGGCGCGTTGCATATTGGACATTGCAGGAATGTTTTCTATTAAGGCCTTTGCGTATGCATGTTTTGCCTCCTCTTTAGGAGGGCGCGTCGCAGATTGGACTTTGCAGGAATGTTTTCTGTTAAGGCATTTGGGTATGCATGTTTAGCCTCCTTCTCGAGGAGGGCGCGTTGCAGATTGGACATTGCAGGAATGTTTTCTATTAAGGCCTTTGTGTATGCATGTTTTGCCTCCTCTTTAGGAGGGCGCATCGCAGATTGGACATTGCAGGAATGTTTTGGCCTTTGTATGCATGTTTAGCCTCCTTCTCGAGGAGGGCGCGTCCCATATTGGACATTGCAGGAATGTTTTCTATTAAGGCCTTTGCGTATGCATGTTTTGCCTCCTCTTTAGGAGGGCCCGTCGCAGATTGGACATTGCAGGAATGTTTTCTGTTAAGGCCTTTGCGTATGCATGTTTAGCCTCCTTCTCGAGGAGGGCGTGTTGCAGATTGGACATTGCAGGAATGTTTTCTGTTGAGGCCTTTGTGTATGCATGTTTAGCCTCCTTCTCAAGGAGGGCGCGTCGCATATTGGACATTGCAGGAATGTTTTCTATTAAGGCCTTTGCGTATGCATGTTTTGCCTCCTCTTTAGGAGGGCGCGTCGCAGATTGGACATTGAAGGATTGTGTTGGCCTTTGTGTATGCATGTTTAGCCTCCTTCTGGAGGAGGGTGCGTCGCATATTGGACATTGCAGGAATGTTTTCTATTAAGGCCTTTGCGTATGCATGTTTTGCCTCCTCTTTAGGAGGGCGCGTCGCAGATTGGACATTGCAGGAATGTTTTGGCCTTTGTGTATGCATGTTTAGCCTCCTTCTCAAGGAGGGCGCGTTGCATATTGGACATTGCAGGAATGTTTTCTATTAAGGCCTTTGCGTATGCATGTTTTGCCTCCTCTTTAGGAGGGCGCGTCGCAGATTGGACTTTGCAGGAATGTTTTCTGTAAAGGCATTTGGGTATGCATGTTTAGCCTCCTCGAGGAGGGCGCGTTGCAGATTGGACATTGCAGGAATGTTTTCTATTAAGGCCTTTGTGTATGCATGTTTTGCCTCCTCTTTAGGAGGGTGCATCGCAGATTGGACATTGCAGGAATGTTTTGGCCTTTGTATGCATGTTTAACCTCCTTCTCGAGGAGGGCGCGTCCCATATTGGACATTGCAGGAATGTTTTCTATTAAGGCCTTTGCGTATGCATGTTTTGCCTCCTCTTTAGGAGAGCCCGTCGCAGATTGGACATTGCAGGAATGTTTTCTGTTAAGGCCTTTGCGTATGCATGTTTAGCCTCCTTCTCGAGGAGGGCGTGTTGCAGATTGGACATTGCAGGAATGTTTTCTGTTGAGGCCTTTGTGTATGCATGTTTAGCCTCCTTCTCGAGGAGGGCGCGTCGCATATTGGACATTGCAGGAATGTTTTCTATTAAGGCCTTTACGTATGCATGTTTTGCCTCCTCTTTAGGAGGGCGCGTCGCAGATTGGACATTGCAGGAATGTTTTCTGTTAAGGCATTTGGGTATGCATGTTTAGCCTCCTTCTCGAGGAGGGCGCGTTGCAGATTGGACATTGCAGGAATGTTTTCTATTAAGGCCTTTGTGTATGCATGTTTTGCCTCCTCTTTAGGAGGGCGCATCGCAGATTGGACATTGCAGGAATGTTTTCTGTTAAGGCCTTTGTGTATGCATGTTTAGCCTCCTTCTCGAGGAGGGTGCGTCGCATATTGGACATTGCAGGAATGTTTTCTATTAAGGCCTTTGCGTATGCATGTTTTGCCTCCTCTTTAGGAGGGCGCAGTCACAGATTGGACATTGCAGGAATGTTTTGGCCTTTGTGTAATCATGTTTAGCCTTCTTCTCGAGGAGGGCGCGTCACATATTGGACATTGCAGAATGTTTTCTATTAAGGCCTTTGCGTATGCATGTTTTGCCTCCTCTTTAGGAGGGCGCGTCACAGATTGGACATTGCATGAATGTTTTCTGTTAAGGCCTTTGTGTATGCATGTTTAGCCTCCTTCTCGAGGAGGGCGTGTTGCAGATTGGACATTGCAGGAATGTTTTCTGTTGAGGCCTTTGTGTATGCATGTTTAGCCTCCTTCTCGAGGAGGGCGCGTCGCATATTGGACATTGCAGGAATGTTTTCTATTAAGGCCTTTGCGTATGC